>NW_027266273.1:14312500-14585000 GCF_022045235.1 Haliotis cracherodii
TGCATTACCCAGATTGTCAGAAGGGCTGTATTCCTGGTAGCAAACCCGGCTACTCTCCCAATGTCAGTCAACAGATTAGGAGGTACCAAACCTAAGGCACCGAGAACAATAGGAATTCGGACAACTTGGCACATGGGATGCAAGCGTGACATTTCGAAAGCGAGGTACGCATATTTGCTGTTTTTCCTCAATCTTGTCAATCACATTGGTGTCAAAGGGAACAGAAGTTCAATGATATAAATGATTTCATTGGATGTATCAAAAAGGACAAGATCAGTTTTGTTGGTCTGGATACGTCTGAGGCTGTATACGGGCCTATTCCAAAGAATTTTGTATTTATCATTTTCCATGACGCCCTCTACATATTCCGGGTCGTACCATGGATGGACCTCTGTGTCAAAACCACGAGCATGGCGAAGACGGTAATTAAAGGTTTGAGCCACTTTATGCGAAAGCTGATGCATTAGTTGTCATATAATAGTGAGGTGAAGTGGAATGAGGAGGGTGAACCTAGGCGAGAATCATACACTAAAAGTCAAACCGTCAAAAATAGTGCGTTATATATCAAACAAAATGTAAATTAATTCCGATTTACGAGAAGTCGCCAAGTCGTGTGTTGTTTTATCAGTGAGAGTAGCAGCATTCTTTAAAATATGATGTCACTGAGTTGTCATCTCGTTTCGTGACGTCAAATGTACACGTTTTTGTCTATTTGAAAAGATCACATTTAATACTTTTATCGGATATTACGTTTTCTCATAGATTTATTCTTTTATTCATATGCAATTGAGTTGTTCACTAAAATCCAGTTTTCATTCAATGTTAAGTTAAGTTAAGTAAGACATCTAGATATTTAAAATAACTATGACAGTTAAAATAAATACTCTAAATAAAGAGTATTGGAAATCCTTAACCAAGGACATGGCGAAATCCAGATGAATGTTTAATATTCATTTATTCAACCACGAGGCAATGTGATAATACTCGTTTACAGCGAAACCCCATTGGTCAGCAACTCCGCCTGTCGTGGGACTACTGATGGACGCGCCTTAGGTAAATGAGACATAACTGCGTCGCCATAATTCGTTAATCCTGAAGTTTGTTAATGCGAGCTTAAATTCGCATGCACTTAGACTCCCCGCTAAATCTTGGAGTAATCTATGTGATTAATCCCACTTAAAGCGCCGTGTTCATGTTTTATCAACCTAGCGTTCCTGGATGTATTCCAAACTGCAACATTTGACAAAATACAATGAACCAATAGCTGGTTTGCCGAACCCATGAACTCTTTATTATTTCTTAGCATACCCGACGGGTCTTCAACATGACGTCGTTTGACGTAGGGAACTTACGTTTGATTTACAGCATTAATTGAACCCTACGTTTTAGATTAAGGGAATACCTTGATAAGGGCTTCATTCAAAATGTCAGCGAGGCACGGCTCTCGATAACCACTAGAGGGAGGACTATCTAGACTGTGTACCCTACGGTTGTGACAAGATGTTTGCCGCTGGTTAATGCGGTGAGGTAACCGGATTACAACTTTGGACTGAAGGTACACTCATGACTCTTTTTCCTTAAGTACAAAACTGATTTGACGCCGAACGGAGAGCTGGGTAAAAGCGCGTTTGTCATTTAGGCGATTTGGTTCGACTGCCGCGGAGTGATGGCTGGTATATGTGATTTTGTCGGGTTTGGAGTTTGCGGTGATTGAATACCCTGTGATTTTGTGTCACAGCTCGGGACATGCTCTTCTGTCTCAATAAAGACAGCACCTCGTGTCCAAACAGAAACAGGATATGTACCTATCCGGGTCTATTGTTCCGTTATTCCTGTTCCGTTAATATGTCTCAGGAAACATGAGTCTGGTATATTCATAAGCTGTGTCTGGATATTGTCTTAAACATTCCACATATTGCAGGCAGTCGTGACGCACGTGTTCTCGTGCAGATCAACACCGATGTAAGTTAATTAGTGTTTCCTGTGACATGATTTCCTATTTCTGTTAATAAACTACTGGTATTCGGATATGTAATACGAGTATTTGTTGAAACGTGGTAGGTATGGTCACATTTTGTTAATTGTTACAATAATACTTGTCTTTGTGTTTGGCTTTATCTTTATTTGGGTTAATCAGGCGCGAATATCACATTGGACATCATTAACGTCCTTTCAACCTTCTTGATTACAATGTCTAGCATTACAGATAGCGTGAACATACTCAATAACAATAACAATTGGTAATTGGGAACGCACGCTATGCCAAATGGTGTGTGGGTGGGGTGATGGTGGTGGTGGTGATAGGATGTTGGGGTGGGTAGGGTGTTGATAGGTCTCTGATGAAGCTAATTAACTTGTTAACGTACCCGGGAGTAAACTGGTCCATGAACCGAGACGAGTATTAAAGAGAAATAGGCTAGTACAGGTTTTCACAGACGAGGAATGGACTCTTCCATGTGTACATAGCAGATGACTAGGTATATGTAGGCGGGAAATGAGCTAGTACAGGCGAATGTATGCGGGAAATAGGCTAGTATAGGTGTATATAGACCAGGAATGGGCTTTACTATTATATATAAATAAAATCAACGAATAGACTAGTACATGTATATCTAAATGTGACAGGCGTATGTAACCGAGAAATAGACTCGATCGTGATTAGACTACAACTGGTTTATATAGATGGTGACTAGATTACTACAGGTGTATATAGATAATTACTAGGCTACTACGGGTGTATACAGATGGTGACTACACAAGTACAGGTGTGTATAGATATTGACTAGACTAGTACAGGTGTATATAGATGGTGACTAGACTATTACAGGTGTATATAGATGGTGACTAGATTAGTACAGGTGTATATAGATAGTGACTAGACTAGTACAGGTATATAGATGGTGCCGCGGAATGGATTGGTACAGGTGTATGTGTTGTGTTTCAGATCACGTCAACATGAACCTCAGGTGTACCGTGGTGGGACTCATGGTGGTCTGTCTCGTTGTCGTAAACGCGGATAAACCATTCGCCGATAAGGAAGACCTGTGCGCCTTCATCTGCCGGACGTAAGTGAAGTTACCATCATTCATTCATTCATTCATTCATTCATTCATTTATTCATTTAAATTTTTTTCGGCAGGGCAAAGTAAGTAACACTTGAAAATTGGATTTCACCACAACATTTCAAACTCAAAACCTTCTTAGGCTGAAAACAGTCGCCGCGACACTGCAACTTAAGGTCCAAAACGTAACCATTTCTTACTTGTTTCATTTACAGCCATGGGCGTATACTTTCTTGCCCGCCACGTTGTTTTGGTCTATTTATACAATATATATCGTTTGTTCCTGTATTTGTACATTGTCTTCTAATTTGATGCATTAATTCATTCTTTCATTCCTTTAATTATTTTCTTCTTGATGCGTATGTTTAGCTGTTCGTTGAACTATTTTCTTTATTTTTTCATTAATTATTGAGACATGTGACTGACTAAAAAAAGAAGAAGGCACATTCGTGTGAAACTCATTTCTTTGATTTTGCTGGAATATTGCAAAAAGCAGCCTAAAACATACTCACTCACTCACTCAATCTGGATATAAGTGCGCGTCATTTCATTTCATTATCTGTCTAAATAGTGAAGTGATGTCTGGATAAATATTTGAAATCATTCGCAGCCCGATGACGTGGATGTCGCTGACTCTCACGTTAACGGACGTAGCTGCCATTCCCCTTATCCATCGGAAACATGGTAAAGGTCACTAATGGGGTTTGAGGCATCTGTGCCCGACTGTTAATCTGCCAATGAAAACACTACGCAGTCACACCGTTAGTTGATATTAATGATTTGTTCCCTGGTGTCTAGGGCCAAAGGATGTCCGAAAAGCTGCAATGAATATTTCAGCGCTTGGAACAAGCGATCTCTGGATCACCGGTTCGATGACTATAGGTGAGCTACATGACATTTGAAGCTGGATTTTCTCTGTGTTGTTGGGGTAGTATTAAATACCTGGAAAATAATTTGAGGACCTCACATTTTCATATTCATACATCCCAATTGACCACGTATCTGGCGGAATATCTATATAAATCATAGATCTATTGTTGATAAATGTCTCAAATACCACCGCAACTGGTTGAACACTGTGTGTTCCTCCAGATGGTCGTAGCATGCATATGCATGATGTCATCGTATGATGACAAGAGGCTGCAGAAGCAGATCAACTGAAAATCAAATAACTATTGCCATGCAACATTTACAAGTATTTTAATTTGAGTATGGCACAATACTCAACGTAGGATACGATTTAAAAAGATGGATATTGTACGAAGAAATAGATAGTAAACGGTTATTAACAATTTTCTAGTTGCATATGTGTGTAGAGTATGCTCCAAACTTGTACGGTAATAATGAAAAGCAACACAACCCTTTCTATATTAATAAGAAATCTCTGCTACAAGCAGAATAGTTTTACGATACCGACTATATCATGAGCTGCTGTTCATGAATCTCAATGAAATGATACCAGGTGTTCGCGAAAAGGTGAGCGTATCCTGGCACACAAAAGCATCCAAAAGCAATTCAATTGTCATTTTTACGACTGATGCATCAAATTTGGAACTTCCTCCCCATGTCCACCATAGAGCCTATGGAAAGTGTTTGAGGCCTTGAGTGTTGTAACCTTGATCAAACAACTTTAACAAGGTTCCGCACCAAAGGTTGCGACAATGACTATAGTCTACGGCATGACTCTGGTCGTACAACCGTAACGTGAGAGTATAAAATAATCCTGTACACTGGAATTCCTAACTTGAATAATGACTAACTGCTTGTTTCAAGAGCACATAGTTCAGCGCAGAATAAAGACTATTCCCTTTTAATCACGTACAGACCAGACGCAACCCGAATCAAATTAAAGGCAATTAGCGATGTTATTTCTTTTCCAGTGATAAACAATTTGATTGATTTGCAGGCTTCCGAAAGCTGAAATTATAGTTAATGCCTTGTGCTGACATCCCCCGTTAATACAGTCGACATGTATGTTTTAGAGAGCTGATTTATGTGGGGCAGATTCGGGGCAAGTAATGTGCTGTACATTAATCTTGGTTGTATCGTTGTGTCTTGTTTCAGTTTTGATGACTACCTCTTTATGAAGCTGATGGGACGAAATCTCCAGGGCTGACTCAATAGTGATGGTAATGTATTACATTCGACACTAAAACATGATATGTAGTGGGCATAAGAAACCGGTCAAACATTATGACAGTCCCTTGGGGAGGGTCATTAAGAATAAAACATACATTTGGGAGGGTCATGTTTAAAATGGGCACTTTATAAACAGCATAACGCGCTTTTGTAGTTTGTCTTTTTTGAGGGAGGGTCATGACAAAAATGTACAAAAAACATGGGGAAGGGCAACCAAAATTATGACAAGCATCAGAGGGTGGGTTCATTATCGGTGCCACTCTTGGCTTTGAAGACACAAGGAGCAGATACTGTTGGATGAAGATCCGGGATAAATTGGTCTTCAGCAACTGATGCTTGTCATAAAAGGCGAATAACGGGATCGGGTGTTCAGCTCGCTGGCTCGTGATGTTTTTCACAGGGTTGTCTGGTTCAGACTCGATTAATTACAAACCGCCGTCATAGAGCTAGAATATTGCTGAGTGCGGCGTTAAACAACAAACAAACAAAGCTTGTCGCTATAGCACAGCTATACCATTCTACGATCTAGCCCAAGTTTTGAGAGTGATTATAAATCATATTTCAGCCAAATTCTCAGGGAAATATTAACACTGTGAATTCTAAGCTACCTTATTCATTTATGAATGCATTTTCTCTATTTCCTCTTCCAGGTTTTTCAAGCGTGCAAGACCCGTGAAATGTTTTGTCTCTCTCCGTTGAGGCAGACGTACCTGGTGACGCGACTCACCTGGAATTGTCATTTCGTCGTCTATGTGACAACAGACGTTGAGTAATATCACAGTCTTTATTCCCATTTGTTCGTGGACCTGAACACGTGTGCGTTCTACTTACACCCTTAACATCATTTCATTGTCTCCGTCTTGTCTGTTGTTCTACTCTTCCTTGATCAAGCACCGGACGCAATTACTTCAGCACTTCCGGTGTGAAATGAGCGTTCAACTTCCGGTTCCTGTTCAAAGGTGTAATCTGACGCAGCGTGTCTGGGAGAAGGATCAAAAGACACACACATCGACGCTGTTAGCGTCCAGTTTCACTACCTACTCAAACACTGTTCCTGGTCTACCGTCATCCCCAATAACATGATCAGACTGTTTCATGCATTTACATTTAACGGCAAGTTTGAAAGTTTTTAAATACCCGATCTACATTTACCTCGATAAACGTACTGAATGTGGCATCCTGTGAAAGCGCAATATCTGCAAAAGGGTCATGAATTATGTATTCAATTACAATAGTAGATTAATGGAATTATTATCCAAATAATTTCAAGAAAACAACTAAAAATATATCATTTGCACTGTAATTGTAGTTTCGTTTCATTTCAAATAAAAAAAATGAATTTCGTATTGAAGCAAAGTTGTTCCTTTTTTATGATGGCTATAGCGTAACTCCGATAATGAGGACGGAACCTGTTGAATTGTCCTGACTACCACATGTCCGGATTTTTGAGTATTGAGTAAACGCCAGTGTGTATGGAGACCTTGCAGTCGTCCGGAGAAAGAGTTTCCTGACTAACGGGATTTCACTGTATGTTTGTTTATTTGTTTGTTTGCTGTTTATCGCCGATCTCTGCAATATTCCAGCTTACGACATGAGCATCGATCTACGCAATTGGGATACGATGACATGCATCAACCAAGTTTCACTCTATATATACGCCTATGATAGTGAGTGGTAAAAGTTCTTTTCAACAAGTAGAACACTTTTGTATGAAAACGTGATCGCTTTATTTTAAGAACATACATTATCCACGCAGAGATCTTTTATAAAGAAAAATGCACAGCATTAAAACAGCCTCCGATTTTTGACAGCTGTGATTGTGAAATCATGTTTTTTCTGTCTTGAAGCTCAGTGCAACATGAAAATTCCTACATACAGGTATTAAAATGTACACGTGAATTGTCTCAGAACAGCAGATTTAACAAACCTAACACTTCTGAATAATTACAAACAAGTTGTCTACAGAGACCCCCCTGGGGGAGCGAACGAAGCGTACGACTGCCGTAACTCCAATACTTTATTTACTATAGACTTACGCCAGTCGTAGCGCTAAGTTGGCTCTGTGAAACGGGACCTAGTACACGAATACCGCCTATGTGCTGGTGTGATGAAAAAGGGAAAATTCAACACTTAAACAATAAACACGTCTTAAAAAATAAATTATGGATAATTTGGTATCTCTACAACCGGCTGGAGGTAAAACCTAGCTTAGTCTCAGCACAAACTCGGTAAAGATAAGTTGAAAGACATTTTTACAAGAACTTAAAAATACTTTGACATCAAAGAATAAACAACAGAAACAACGACAGGAAGAGCGTTTAAGTTTTGACTCGTCTCTCATATTAAATGTCTAAATAATGTTTAACGTGTCCTGCTGCTCATAGATTCCAGCATGGCACTAATTGTCTCGCGAGTTATCGCGTGATCTCATTGAACGTAGGAGGAGGATCAGTGTCAGGATCAGCAAGATGGCGGCTAGGACTGCCAAAGTTGCTAACGCTGCGACGATGTTGGATGTTAGTTCACATTCGGATGGGGATGATTCAGAGTTACCGTCTGGAATAAAACAAGGGGGGATTAATATGCATCGTCCTTTCTTCCAGTCGAGAGTGTAGTTACGTCGTGTCACCCCTAAAATACTTGGTCAATACTTCAAGGATTTATATACACTACGTTCCTCAGTCATCCGACACCGCCGCCACGACCACAACATCAACTACCTTCTGCTACTACCGACTGCAGCTACTGCTGGCCCTACTTCAACTTCAACTACAACTACTACCACCCCTTCATCGACTACTATTACAACAACAATTACTACTAGCATTACTACTACCACGACCACCATCTCTACTACTGGTACTACTACCACCACCGCAACCACCACTACTACTACCTCTACTGTATACCATAAGTACCACTGCAGCGACTACCACCACTACTACTACTACAACTACAACCACTACAGCTACTACTACCATCACCACTACTACAACTTCTACTACTAACACTACTACTACTATTACTACTACTGCCATTATTATTATTATTACTACTACTACTTCTACTACTACTACTGTATTACTGACATAACTACCACAACAACTACTACTACAGCGACTACTACTACCACCACTACTACTACAACTACTACAAGTACTATCACTGCCACTAATACCCGATCGCCGCGAATAGCTGCGAGATTGCTGAAAGAAAGCAGGCTTTGAAAAGCCAAGGTGCCACTGTCATGTTTATAAGAGAACAGAATATCACAGATTCGAAAGAAATGTCAATCCTCAGAGCAAAGGTTGAAACGAGAATTTAAGCTTTGTCTAATTGTAGGCCTTCACTCAACAAGAACAAAAACATTAGGATGCAAAATATATTTAACATGTGCACACATTGCAAGGCGAGAGACTAGGCCCTGGTTACCTGTTCTGGGAGCTGCTGTGGGTGTTTCCTTGATGACTATTGTTGTTTCGAGAATCTTGGTTGTCTCCCCTGACGCCCGCTTCTTCCGCCCGTATGACGCTTTGCCACCAGTACAGGTGTACTGAAATGCAGACGAAGAGTGAGTGCGTGAATGAGTGAATGAGTGGGCTTTGGGTGGGTGGGTTTGTGGGTGGATCGGTTGGGTGAGTGAGTGAGTGAGTGGGCTGTTGGTTGGTGGGCTTTTTTGAGTGAGTGAGTGAGTGAGTGAGTGAGTGGGCTTTGGGTGGGTGGGTTTGTGGGTGGATGGGTGTTGGTTGAGTGAGTGAGTGAGTGAGTGGGCTGTGGTTGGGTGGGCTTTTTTGAGTGAGTGAGTGAGTGAGTGAGTGGGCTTTGGGTGGGTGGGTTTGTGGGTGGCTGGGTTGGGTGAGTGAGTGAGTGAGTGAGTGTGATTTACGCTGCTTGGAACAGCATTCCAAATTTATGCGTGATGCCAGTATTGGACGTTTACTACTTTGAAAATGCTTGACCACCCAGCCGTACAGAATAGTTCAGCCTCTGACTTTGATCATAGAAATGTTCACTGGATTACGCTGTTGTGTGTCATCAGATTATTGTACTGTTGACGTGTGCAGTCTCCTCACCAACTCCCACACCCACACCCACAAGCACACCATCGCCCACAACCACAACCACAAGCACACCATCGCCCATACCAACACCCACAACCACAACCACACCCACATCCACACCATCGCCCACACCATCGTCCACACCAACAACCACACCCACAACCACACCATCGCCCACACCCACTACCACACCATCGCCCACACCAACAACCACACCCACTACCACACCATCGCCCACACCAACAACCACACCCACATCCACTACCACACCATCGCCCACACCAACAACCACACCCACATCCACTACCACAACATCGCCCACACCAACAACCACACCCACATCCACTACCACAACATCGCCCACACCAACAACCACACCCACATCCACTACCACACCTTCGCCCACACCAACAACCACACCCACTACCACACCAACAACCACACCCACATCCACTACCACACCATCGCCCACACCATCGCCCACACCCACTACCACACCATCGCCCACACCAACAACCACATCCACTACCACAACATCGCCCACACCAACACCCACACCCCCAAACAAACCATCGCCCACACCAACACCAACACCCACACCCTCAACCACACCATCGCCCACACCAACACCCACACCCACTACCACAACATCGCCCACACCAACACCAACACCCAACACCCATTACCACACCATCGCCCACATCAACACCAACAACCACTACCACACCATCGCCCACACCCACTACCACAACATCGCCCACACCAACACCCACACCCCCTACCACACCATCGCCCACACCAACACCCACACCCCCTACCACACCATCGCCCACACCAACACCCACACCCCCTACCGCACCATCGCCCACACCAACACCCACACCCACTACCACACCATCGCCCACACCAACACCCACACCCCCTACCGCACCATAGCCCACACCAACACCCACACCCCCTACCACACCATCGCCCACACCAACACCCACACCCCCTACCGCACCATAGCCCACACCAACACCCACACCCACTACCACAACATCGCCCACACCAACACCAACACCCCCTACCACACCATCGCCCACACCAACACCCACACCCCCTACCACACCATAGCCCACACCAACACCCACACCCACTACCACACCAACACCCACACCCCCTACCACACCATCGCCCACACCAACACCAACACCCACACCCACACCCACACCCACAACCACAACCACACCATCGCCCACTTCAACACCAACAACCACTACCACACCAACACCAACACCAACACCCACTACCACACCATCGCCCACACCAACACCCACACCCCCTACCACACCATCGCCCACACCAACACCCACACCCCCTACCACACCATCGCCCACACCAACACCAACACCCACACCCACACCCACAACCACAACCACACCCTCACCAACAACCACAACCACAACCACAACCACACCCTCACCAACAACCACAACCACCTAATACACACCCAATATTCACCTCCATAGCGGGCTCCATACCACAATTCCCTATTTGACTTGTACTACATGTTTCCGGGTTTTTTTACAGGTGAACAACTGACTTGCCTTTACGTGTGTTTGTAGTGGGCACAACCGTCGGGGTGTACGCTCACCTTTTGGCGAACACCTGGTATCATCACTATTTGATAGTGATTTATAAACACATGCTCATGCTGTAGTCGGAATCGTACAACGGACTCTGCTTTTGGCAGAGATATTTCTTATGAATATGGAAAGGTTTTTTTCGCTTTCATATAAAAAGTGCAATACATGTAGCTAAATTTACTAAATAGTCAACTCTAGTGCGCATGCCAATTGACCTATATTTTCGGACGTATCCCAATCTTGACAAACTTGACTACACTCGCAGCAGTGTACGTGGTGTATTATGCAACACACTATTTTGTTTGTACCACAAACAATGTTATGTATTATTTATTTGTTAATTACAGGCCTGCATATTCTTCTAGAACTATTCGTCCAATGTTGCAATTACTGCATCTTCCAATGACTGATTACTTGACACCAGATGTCAATTATGACGGCTTTGTGGTATTATCCTTCATCAGTATCACGTGACGATGTACAAATTCACTTACCACTTCCAACGTGTGACGACTGGTCTAGTCTTATCACTTGACTGGACTAGTATAATCACTGGACTGGACTAGTCCATTGACGTGGACGTGGTCCACTGACTATACTAGTTCAGTCCAGTGACTATACTAGTCCAGTCCTGTGATTATACTAGTCCAGTCCTGTGATTATACTAGTCCAGTCCTGTGATTATACTAGTCCAGTCCTGTGATTATACTAGTCCAGTCCTGTGATTATACTAGTTCAGTCCAGTGATTATACTAGTCCAGTCCTGTGATTATACTAGTCCAGTCCAGTGATTAGACTAGTTCAGTCCAGTGATTATACTAGTTCAGTCCAGTGATTATACTAGTCCAGTCCTGTGATTATACTAGTTCAGTCCAGTGATTATACTAGTTCAGTCCAGTGATTATACTAGTCTAGTCCAGTGATTAGACTAGTCCAGTCCAGTGATTATACTAGTCCAGTCCAGTGATTAGACTAGTCCAGTCCAGTGATTATACTAGTCCAGTCCAGTGATTATACTAGTTCAGTCCAGTGATTATACTAGTCCAGTCCAGTGATTATACTAGTCTTACAGTCTTTGTCGTCAAACGCCCTATGTTCCCTGGTAAGCAAACTCTCGGGGCCATCTACCAGAAGTACCCCTGATGGGTTTAAGTCTCAGCAATATTTTTAATATTGTTGTCAATGACCGCTTGTTATTCAGACCTTATCTAGCTGTATTGCAGGCGACTATTATTGTAATATAGGTCGATAAAACCCATTACATACTATGTTAAAACGACTTTATGATTCTTGCAAATGAGTGAGTGAGTGAGTGGGTTGTAACGCCGCTTTGAACTCTATTCATCTTATATCACGGCGTGTGAGCTTGATGAGGGAGGAAAGTCCGAAGTGAGTCAGGTCTTAGACGTTTACCACTTCGGTGAAACCCACGAGCATGGTTGGGTGCTGGCAAACCTAGAAACATGATCAGGACGAACTGGGATTCGAACCAAAGATAATAAGTTTGTGGCGTGCCCAAGGGACGCAACTGTGTACAGCGAATTGTGGCGCCTTAGACGCCTGGGCCACCCTCTTCTTACAAACGAGCTATTAAAGCCCTTGCTTGTTAAAGCGTTGTATACTTGCTACCTGACCTTGAATAATTTACCCCGTCTGCTAAAACCAAACTAAAAGTAATAGTATAGGTTCGGAGTCCTCATGAACGTGTTTAACATACTGTAGCACGTTGTAATCCCTTGCAAACTATGTGACGGGCAAACACCTTGCCCACGTGGTTAACTTACCACTAGCTAGAGGTATCTGAATTTTTTACTCGACCTACCGGGTTGCAAACGGGGTCAGTGCCTGTGCAGAATGACAGTTGGAATCTGAAGCCGACCGTGAAGCTGTTTGTGAAGGCGAATGCGTTGATGCAGAAGTAGATCCTTCTTCTGTCGGCCGTGTCTGGCAGGAAAGGCAGTTTGCTGACCACGTTAGCGGTACCGTTTACCGGACACCTGGAACACAGAGAGTGCGTTAGTTGGGTCAACGCCGCGTTGACCAATATTTCAGTTATATCACGGTGTGTCTGTTTAATGTGGGGGGAAATCCCGAAGTGATGCAGGTCTCAGACGTTTGCCACGTTTGGTGAAACCCACGACCAAGGTGGTGACAAACCTAGAACATATTTGTGGCGAACAGGGTTTTGAACCCACGATTATAGGTTTCTGGTACGCCTAAGGGACGCAACTCTGTACGACATATTTGCGGCGCAGGCAGATACATACTAGACAGCAAACCAGCCGAACATAACCCGAGCAGGGAAACCAGTGGTTGATAGCATGAGTGGGTAACATGCTGTTCGGGTATGATGACACACAAACGCCCAGTTCTCATTTTCGTCAGTTCTTAGACAAGCACGGGGTGCTGGTGGTTCTCATTCTCCCCGGATTCTTAAACCGATGTTCAAGTGGTATTGGTATCAGTGATTGTAATTATTCATTTCTCCACATAAAGTGCTTCGTTCACTGTAGCCCAGTCTAAATAGAGACTCTCTCCCGAGTGTCTTTTGATATCAAATATATCAACACGAGTTGCTAAAAGTTGGAAAAGGCCGAGGCTTGCCGAGGATTTTTTTCCACTTTTATCAACGAGTGTTGATATATTTGATATCAAAAGACACGAGGCTGAGATTTTATTTATCATCCAACATCATTCTTCCAGCTTTTTCAATTTGTAGACAGTGATTAGGAGTGTCTTCAGTGTAAAAGTACTGCTAACAGCTTTAGTAGCAGAGCCATTAGTGATGTCGTTTGATTGTGACGTCATGGTAACAGTAACAGTGTCTGCTAAGCATTGTGATGTAATTTCATTGCAGCGATATCTACAGTTTAGATATCGCTTGATCTCATCCAAGCGATATCTCCTGTGGGTGCCACTTTTGGATGATAAATGTCGTTTGATTCCTGATAATTCGACTGACTTATCCAACCTTTCAAACCATAGAGATATCGTTACGTGAGCCATGCCCCTACCGTGGGGATGCCCACCCAGCTTACCCCTCATCCAGAATCCCATATGTTGTGACTGGGTTCAACTGGTCGTTAGCTACGACACTCTCCAAGCGGAGTGAAGTGAAACCTGAAACACAAAACGTGAGTGAGTATTGTTTTACGCCGCTTTTAGCAATATTCCAGCAATATCACGACGGAGGACACCAGGAATGGGCTTCCAACATTTTACCTACGTGGGGAATCGAACCGGGTCTTCGTCGTGACGAGCTAACGCTTTAACCACTAGGCTACCCGACCGCCCCTAGTTGCATCGTATTAACCATTTCAGAAACGTCTTCATGTAGTGTAAATGACGCATGCCATGAAATGTTTTCAAAGTGGTTAATGGCATCGTATTAAGCAGTTTGACCACATTTCATGGTACGCGCCAGCCATACTACATGAAGGCTTATCCGACATGCCACCCGCTTGAGTCATTAGAGTGAGTGAGTGAGTATGGTTTTACGCGGCTTTTAGCAATTGTCCAGCATTTCACGGCGGGGGACACCAGAAATGGGCTTCACACATTGTACCCATGTCGGGAATCGAACCCGTGTCTTCGGCGTGACGAGCAAACGCTTTAACCACTAGGCTACCCGACCGCCCCTCAGTCATTAGACGTCAGGTGAGGTCAAATGTCTTTGGGTATGACGGATCGAAACACCGACAGAAGCCCTTTCGACTACATCTGTACATTCCTTAATACATCTCAGTAATACTGATTTACGCTGCGATCAGATATATTCCAATTATATCACAGCGGTCTTATTTTTTTATTTTATTTTATTTATTTTATTTTATTTTATTTTTATTTTTTTTGGGGGGGGGGGGGGGGGGGGTTGCTTTTCCTTGTTGTTGTTGCTTTTGTTGTTGTTTTTGTTCAACCAGAATATTCGTGGTAAAATACTGAGTTACAAATAACTTCGCATCGGTACTATTTCAACTTTATATTTAACGGGAGACACCCGACGCTCATAATGAAGACAAGCATGCCATCACTGGCGTATCTTCTGCCCCCGATTCCCCACGTCGTCGTCGACTCAAACACAAATAGATACACACCTGTTGCCTCGATGACGAAAGCAAAGCACACCTCCTCCCCGACGGCAACTCCCGTCGACGTAACCTCTCTCCCGGTTGCCGGATCCACCACGAACACATAGGCTGCGTTGATGTTGTTAGTTTGGTTGACGAGGATTAACCCTGGAGGACTGTACAATAATAATAATAATCATCATAATAATAATAATAATAATAATAATAATAATAATGACATTTCGATGATGATGATGATGATGATGATGATTCGAAATGTCACGCTTGCATCCGAAGTACCAAGTTGTTCGACGCCCGATTGTTCTTGGTGCCTTAGGTTTGGTACCTCCCAATCTGTTGACTGACATTGGGCGAGTACCCGGGTTTGCTACCAGGAATACCGCCCTTCTGACAATCTGGCTAATGCAGAAGGCTGCAGTGTTGGGGAGTCTTCACATTCTCCGAAAAGTTCTGGATGGGTTTGACTAGGCAGCACTTCCTGGGAGAAGTCCCATTCGCTGTATGGGCTGCGTGTAGAGGGGGCAAGGGCCCTGAGCTGATGATGAGCCTAACCAGCCTGTCTTTCAGTAACACCCAAAACCCTCTTTGCTGCATTTTTTATTTTAATCATCATCATCATCATCATCATCATCATCATCATCATCATCATCATCATCATCATCATCATCGTAATGTTGAGGAGGAGGATACAGGGTACATTATTAACATCATTAAGCTATATAGATATAACCTTAAGCAAGTGTGTGCTTTTCTCTCTTGTCGACATCGAGCATTTGAAACAGTCTACACTTGTGTTTAGGACAGGTTACACAGGGCCGACTATCCCTCGTGACTCACCAACCTGTGTCTCAACACTAACCAATAGTTTACAAAGAACAGGCTTGAAGATCATTAATATCGTTTAATAGGATCTGGAGGCGTTTCATACCCATTCATATTACGCACACAATAAATGCCCTGGGTGTTCGACGATTGAATTGTAAGGTCCCTGTCGAATACTGATCGTGGTCTACCGTCTATACTCTGTTTATCTCGAACTACGGAAACCTCGATACACACTATTCAAAAGAAGTTAAAGAGCATCCGATTCTTTTATATTACCATGGTGACATGCCATGACAGATTAACTACAGTCATATGAAAGAACCGGGTGTCCTTTAACATCGTTTAAAAAGCCTGCCCCCGTCGGTCTTCAAAGGTTTCGCTCTATCTAAGATGTACCTAAGTAACTCAGAAACATCAACGTCTCGATTGCCTGTCGAAACAGACTCCTTGACACATTAAATCCTAAATAATGATAGAAATGACATGAATGGATCTTTGAAAATCAGATAAGACACTCGTTGTGATATGACTGGAATACTCTCCAAAGCGGCGTTAAACCCTATTAACTCACTCACTCAGACACCCGGTGTTCGCGAAAAGGGTAAGCATGTCCTGCTCTACCGGAAGCACCCGCAACTCATACTATAAAGAATCGAGTCTTAACTAGATATTCCAGTGTTAGAGAGTCTAGATCAGACAATCCAGTGACACGATAGCGCTTTAATTTCAAGTTTAACAATCCTTCAAGAGTGAGTACAGAATTTGTTTTTATGAAATATATTACTTTTAGTGAGTGAGTGAGTGACTAGGGTTTAACACCGCTTCGGACAGTATTCCAGTCATATCACAACGAGTCGGCTTGATGTGGGAGAAAGTCTGAAGTTATGCAGGTCTCAGACGTTTACCACTTTAGTTAAACCCACGTGCACGGGTATGATGCTGACAAACACAGAAACAACTTTTCACAGCGAATTGCCACGCCTTACACAAGGTCACCGGTTCCCCCAAATCCTGCAAGAAGATACATCTCACTCATGCACTCACTTTGGAGAAATGTTTGTCTTATCAATAGTGATCGTCCCCGAAGAGTCGTATCTGCAGTAGGCGGTGAAGATGATGTCGTTCATTGTCCGCAGATTATTCTGTCGAATCATCACCTTCCGGGCCCGGGTGATGGTTCGGTCACTCTGTAAATAAAAGTCATATATTTGAGTTCATAGTTTGAAACCGGCTGTGGTGAGTGAGTGAGGCGGGTTTAACGCTGCTTCGAAAAACAGAGATTAAGGGGTAACGCAGGCGAACCCTCGACGACAGTTAGGGTTCTCACTTTTAGCTTTCCCACTGGTTAGCTTTCCCACGTTTAGCTTTCCCTGGTGAGGTTTCCCTAGCTAGGGTTCTCGTGGTTAGGGTTCCCACGGTTAGCTTTCCCTGGTTAGGTTTCTCTGGCTAGGGTTCACACGGTTAGGGTTCCCACGGTTAGGTTTCCCTGGTTAGGTTTCCCTGGCTAGGGTTCCCGCGGTCAGGGTTCCCGCGGTTAGGGTTCCCACGGTTAGCTTTCCCTGTTTAGGTTTCCCTGGCTAGGTTTCCCTCGGTTAGAGCTCCCATGGTTAGGGTTTTACATGGTTAGGGTCCCACGGTTAGGGTTCTAACAGTTAGGGTTCCCACGGTTAGGGTTCCCGCAGTTAGGTAGGTTCCCACGGTTAGGGTTCCCGCAGTTAGGGTTCCCACAGTTAGGGTTCCCACGGTTAGCTTTCCCTGGTTAGGGTTCCCACGGTTAGCTTTCCCTGGATAGCTTTCCCTGGTTAGGGTTCCCATGGTTAGGGTTCCCACGGTTAGGGTTCCCACGGTTAGCTTTCCCTGGTTAGCTTTCCCTGGCTAGGGTTCCCACGGTTATGGTTCCCTGGTTAGCTTTCCCTGGTTAGGGTTTCCGCGGTTAGGGTTCCCACGGTTAGCTTTCCCTGGTTAGGTTTCCCTGGCTAGGGTTCCCACGGTAAGGGTTCCCACGGTTAGCTTTCCCTGTTTAGGTTTCCCTGGCTAGGGTTCCCGCGGTTAGGGTTACCATGGTTAGGGTTCCCACGGTTAGCTTTCCCTGGTTAGGTTTCCCTGGCTAGGGTTCCCACGGTTAGGGTTCCTACGGTTAGGTTTCCCTGGTTAGGTTTCCCTGGCTAGGGTTCCCACGGTTAGGGTTTATACGGTTAGGTTTCCCATGGTTATGGTTCCCGCGGTTAGGTTTCCCACGGTTGGGGTTCCCACGGTTAGGGTTCCCACGGTTAGGTTTCCCACAGTTGGGGTTCCCACGGTTAAGGTTCCCACGGTTAGGATTTTACACGGTTAGGTTTCCCATGGTTAGGGTTTCCGCTGTTAGGTTTCCCACGGTTGGGGTTCCCACAGTTAGGGTTCCCACAGTTAAGGTTCCCACTGTTAGGGTTTTACACAGTTAGGGTTTTACACGGTTAGGGATTTACACGGTTAGGGTTTTACACGGTTAGGGTCCCCACGGTTAAGGTTCCCACTGTTAGGGTTTTACACGGTTAGGGTCCCTACGGTTAGGTTTCCCACGGTAAGGGTTCCCACGGTTAGGTTTCCCACGGTTGGGGTTCCCACGGTTAGGGTTTCCACGGTTAGGGTTTTACACGGTTAGGTTTCCCATGGTTAGGGTTTCCACGGTTTGGGTTCCCATAGTTAGGTTTCCCACGGTTAGGGTTCCCACGGTTTAGGTTCCCATGGTTAGGGTCCCCACGATTAGGGTTCCCACTGTTAGGGTTCCCATGGTTAAGGTTCCCACGGTTAAGGTTCCCACGGTTAAGGTTCCCACTGTTAGGGTTTTACACGGTGAGGGTCCCACGGTTCCCCAATGTCGCGGATCCAGCTTTCAGTCACAGTCGTCATGACCATTTACAACTGTGGTAATGCTGCACTATTGCTGACTGCGGCATAACACAACATCCACTCACTCACAGGTGCTGACAAACCAAGCATCATAATCGGCGCGAATCTACAATTCGAACCTACATCAAGCGGATCCTGGTACGACAGTGGGAGGCAAATTTGCACGTTTCCCTCAGAACATTGACCACCCATGTCCCCATATATCGAGGACCATGAATCATTTCTACAGTGAGTAAGCCCCACCTTGGTCTAGCGGGTGGAGCATCTACCCAGAATGGCGGCGTTCGATCACCTGGCGGCGTCATACCAAAAGACGTTAAAAAATGGTACTTGTTGTTGTACTCTAGATGGAGCTCGGCATTAACGGGATATAACAAGGACTGGTCGGCTCGGAGCCAGTATATTGTGTCTGAATGGCGTACCCGTGTTAAACTGCCGCTTGGTATCTCAGAAGACTAGCACTAAAAAACCGGCCGAAGTGTGGACTAGTACAAACAGCCACACACACACGTACATGTCGCTGTTTTAGTGAAAAACAAACGTCAACCTAAATTAGCCTAATCTCCCCAGCTGTGAAGTCTTTGTCGCCCGATACAAATAATGATAATGATATAATTAAATTCTGATAATAGTACCGCTACCAATAATATATATACGAGTATATACGAGCATGAATTTTATCCGTCTTTGATGCTTTATACCGCATGCTGTGATCTGCCCGGATCAACCTTGTGTTGGTAACGAGGCAATTGCATGTATGGATGCAAGCTCCTCACAGCGATAGTCCGTTCGCTGCCACCAGTCAAAACTCCCCACTGTGATAGGTGGCCCCAACAATGCTTGGACTTATCCTCGCAAGCGAATGACCGTTATGTTTACAAATAAGTGACGACTGTCGTGACGCCGAAAACTCTTACTGCTGCTAGATTAATTTCTTTGTTTGTCAATTTGAATTTTTATTTCTTTAAAACTATGATCTTTTACTGATATAGTAAGAATGTATATAGGGTAAAGTTGGTTGATTATCCGTTCGTCTGCAACCTTGAATCAATCTGGTTATTAAAACAACAAAGTAAATTCATCTGCAAAACATGATCAGTCGTAAACCTTTTCAAAATGAAATATCATAGCATTCCCAAAGATATAATGAAAAGTATAAACGTTACAACATTTGGGGTTAGAGGGCAAATTTCAAGATTCTTGTAATGGCCGCGTCCACACTGGTGGCAGCGATGTTACCGAGAGTGTAACGAAGGTGTCACGCGCTGGGAAGGAGCTCGGTATGGATGCACACACGTCATAACACAACGCTACGCAACAATGTCCGCCATGTTAACCACCCTACAACTCATCCGAAACGTTCAGGTGTACCAAAATAGTTTTCCTGGTTTTCAGACCAGCGCATAGAAAGGCGAAGCAATTGAACACCTACCTCTGTCGTCGACTCAACATCCCCGCAGATGTTGTCGACATGGTTCAGACATATATAGGATCCGGTCCAGGTGGTGGGGATGTTGTCGCCCCGAGTGATGGCGCTGCTGACGCCATTGAGGCTGCACTGGCTGAGGCCTTGTCGTCCAAGAACATATCGTTCCCCGGTGTAACCAACAGGCGGGTCCACATTCAAACACATTCGGGTGGCGAAACATTCAACGTTGTCTGCAACATAGGGACCATCTCACAGGTTATGCTGCTAGGAACAGGCTAGAGTATGTCGTAGCCCAGTCGAATAAGGCCCGCAAATTCACTGTGCAGAGAAACATACAATTGTGTGTTCGAATCCCGCTTCGCCCCGATTATGTTTCGCGGTATGTCAGCACCATATCTGTACCCGTAGGTTTCATTAAACGTCTAAGACCTGCATCTTTTCCATTCGGGCTTTCCTCTCATTTTCAGCAGCTATGCCGTGATAAAACTGGAATTCTGTTAAAAGCGGCGTTAAACCCAACTCACTCACTCACTCATTAGTGTATGTCTACACTGGAACAATGCCGAGCAGATCAGGATGTTCTGTTTCCTGAGGTAGTGAATGAGTGAGTTGGGTTTAACAGCATCAGCTCATTGTGGGAGGAAAGAAGGAATGCAGACCTTTTTTTTATGGTACAAACCACAAGTATGGGTATGGTGCTGACAAAACACTTATAAAAAACAGGGCCGAAAGGCTCGGATTCGAAACCACAATCAATGGATCCTGGAACACCAAAGGGACGCAACTCTACAAATCATATTCCGGCGTGGAACAAGTATAGTAAATATGGCTTGCTGGTGCCAGTTAAGACAGCGGAATCAATCATACCTTTGGACGTCTTCTTTTACCCTGAGTGTGAGTGAGTGAGTGAGTGAGTGAGTGAGTGAGTGAGTGAGTGAGTGAGAAGGGTTTAACGCCGCTCTTTTACATACTTGTCAGAGAGGACAATTCAAAGTGATGCAGTTTCAATCGGCGATTGTGGATTCGTCCCACGATCGCAGGATCCCGGCAGCTAGGCCATTATTTCCAGAGTGTTATTGCTATTGTTATTGTTATTGTTATTGTCATTTGTACTTACAGCTCTGCTTCAGTTGGCAGGTGTCCCCGACATAGCCGGGCTGACAGACGCAAGTGGCTTTCCCATTGTTGGCACACACTCCGCCCTGCCCGCAGTTTACACTCGCGCACATGGATGTGTCTAGTTGCCCTGGATACAACAATAACGTCCATTATCCAATTGTCAAAGCCCAAATAACTGTCAATATCATTTTGTAGAGATCTACCATGTTACAATGTAGGTACTATTATTTCTCAGATTGCGTTGTGGTACAAGTTGAAAACAAAGCAAAAAAATATCGCATTTGTGCATATTTTTGAGTGAGTGAATGTGGTTTTACACCGCAGTCAGCAATTCCAGCTATATCACGGGGCGTGTATTCGAGAATGGGCCTGTCGAACACATCTTCCCAAGGCAAGGGAGTAAACTGACTAAAATAGTCCAGTTTCACCCTTGCCGAACTAGGCTGGTATTATGGAGTTACATTTTTACAATCGTGCATCGAAATCAAAGTCCGGTTCGTAAACTGTCCTGCAGAATTCGGTCGATTGCAGGATTTGCAAAGAAAGTGCACCGCTAACTCGTTGTCAACAGATATTTTCCAAATCTTTTCATGTTTTTAATCAGGGTGCTCACGCATTGCGCGATGTAAGACCCGTTTTATCACAATATAGACCTTGATTATCGATCAGATCGTCTTGACTGGGCGCCACTGTTTTGTTTCAAGCAAATGCAAGTGATACGTGAGGTGGAATCTGATTGGTCTAAAGGAGAGGCTCAGAAGGGACATAACTCGTAATAGCCACTGGTAGCGCTACGACAGAGCCCAGGAATTCCAGCCTAGTTCGGCAAGGATAGAAACGGGACTTTTAAAGTCAGTTAACTCTCTTGCATCGGGAAGATGGTCAAACGACGATCACACCATCATTGTATGACGAGAAAACAATCAGCCGCATCACACGCCCCGTGGGACAGGCGCCACCACATTACTACCCGTAGGTGGTTTAGATCAGGACATGCTCACCCTTTTCGCGAACACCTGTGTCGTCACAGAATTTCAGTGATCCATTCATAGAATTTGCTAATTTACCAATGTGCCTTTTACGCCGTATTAAGTCCGTTTCGGCATATAATCAAGACTGTTTATTCTCTGGCGTTGACGTTTAATAGGTTAAACTTTAGATAAAATGCTTCAAAGGAAGCCCCACCGCATCTCGTACAGAGATACACTCACTGATATCTAGACGACAATCTCTGAATGCAGTTGGCATAGACGTTCCTTGGCAGTTACACTGTCCGGTTGTAGAGTCGCAGGAGGCGCCGTTCTGGCAGATGTCCCCGGCGTTACAGTTGAATAGTGCAGGACCTACACACACAGAGGACATAGCATGATTAATCAAACATAGTCAGATAAAGATGTTTCTCATACATAATGCGGAAGGTCCGGGTTCGATCCCTGGCCGCGTCATACCAAAAGACGTTAATAGAGTGTCTGGCGCTCGGCATTTAGGGGATAGAGCCTGCTTGAAGTAAGCACACTCTGTCTGAGTGGGGTATTCATGTTAAAACTGCGGCATGGTATCTCAGTGGGCTTGCACTATGAAACCGCATTAGTCCGTACTAGTACAAGCAGACACACTCACACACACGTTCGTGCATGTCGCTATAGAAGTAAAACAGTCTTGAAAGCGACATTAAAACGTCAATTCAGCCATTTTTAGCCCGATTAAAAAATACAATAATGATTTCTATTAAAACATGACGCTCACGCACGCACGCGCGCGTATATGCACATCGCTATATAAGTGCTATGACCTTGAACCCCATTTCACTTCACCCCAACTCGTACATAATTGAAATCTGGCGAGCAATGGAAGGAAGGGCCTTAATACGTTCTAATACAACTCATTCCACAAAACGATCCGGGCTGTACTTCAACGTAACCTCACGGCAGTCGTACACCTAACCTCTATTTGTTGGACAGGGCCCAGAGCACCGTTACACGAACCGACCTTAGCGATTGTCAAAGCGCTACGATTGCTTTTTGTGGGTCCAGTGCATTGCAAATATTGTTGTGTAAGCGCGGCGAGCGTCATACGTTTATAAAGATAAGCGTTCTGAGCTCGTTTCATCTACATAAAATTATCATGGGGATGTTGAAATGTTTCCACGACTTTCTGATATATCTAAACATGCAAGACAATGACCTGACCTCTATTGTACGCCTAAAGGCAGAGTAAATCGCCACTCCGGTTTTTCACCCACCGTCATTGTCCACGTAGGACACATACACTCGTTGTTTGGCACCGATTGTGTAGCCTGTAGATGGCGCTGTGAGCTCAAATACGTATAGTCTGTCTGGTTCCTGGATCTGCAAAATGTACTTCCGGTTAATTAGGATGTGCGCACACATACGCATTTCTTACAACCACCCTAACAACCACATGCATATGTATACATACAAGCATCTCCCACAACCACACCAACAACCAGAAACATGGATGTATACATACAAGCATCTCTTACAACCACACGAACAACCAGAAACATGGATGTATGCATACAAGCATATCTTACAACCACACGAACAACCAGAAACATGGATGTATACATACAAGCATATCTTACAACCACACGAACAACCAGAAACATGGATGTATGCATACAAGCATCTCTTACAACCACACGAACAACCAGAAACATGGATGTATACATACAAGCATATCTTACAACCACACGAACAACCAGAAACATGGATGTATGCATACAAGCATATCTTACAACCACACGAACAACCAGAAACATGGATGTATGCATACAAGCATCTCCCACAACCACACCAACAACCAGAAACATGGATGTATACATACAAGCATCTCCCACAACCACACGAACAACCAGAAACATGGATGTATGCATACAAGCATCTCTTACAACCACACGAACAACCACATATAGATGTAAACATACAAGCATCTCCCACAACCACACCAACAACCAGAAACATGGATGTATGCATACAAGCATCTCTTACAACCACACCAACAACCACATATAGATGTAAACATACAAGCATCTCCCACAACCACACCAACAACCAGAAACATGGATGTATGCATACAAGCATCTCTTACAACCACACCAACAACCACATATAGATGTAAACATACAAGCATCTCCCACAACCACACCAACAACCAGAAACATGGATGTATGCATACAAGCATCTCTTACAACCACACGAACAACCACATATAGATGTAAACATACAAGCATATCTTACAACCACACCAACAACCAGAAACATGGATGTACACATACAACCATCTCTTACAACCACACGAACAACCAGAAACATGGATGTATGCATACAAGCATCTCCCACAACCACACCAACAACCAGAAACATGGATGTATGCATACAAGCATCTCTTACAACCACACCAACAACCAGAAACATGGATGTATGCATACAAGCATCTCTTACAACCACACCAACAACCACATATAGATGTAAACATACAAGCATCTCTTACAACCACACCAACAACCAGAAACATGGATGTAAACATACAAGCATCTCTTACAACCACACCAACAACCAGAAACATGGATGTACACATACAACCATCTCTTACAACCACACGAACAACCAGAAACATGGATGTATGCATACAAGCATCTCCCACAACCACACCAACAACCAGAAACATGGATGTATGCATACAAGCATCTCTTACAACCACACCAACAACCAGAAACATGGATGTATGCATACAAGCATCTCTTACAACCACACCAACAACCACATATAGATGTAAACATACAAGCATCTCTTACAACCACACCAACAACCAGAAACATGGATGTATACATACAAGCATCTCTTACAACCACACCAACAACCACATATAGATGTAAACATACAAGCATCTCTTACAACCACACCAACAACCAGAAACATGGATGTATACATACAAGCATCTCCCACAACCACACCAACAACCAGAAACATGGATGTATGCATACAAGCATCTCCCACAACCACACCAACAACCAGAAACATGGATGTATGCATACAAGCATCTCTTACAACCACACCAACAACCAGAAACATGGATGTATGCATACAAGCATCTCTTACAACCACACCAACAACCAGAAACATGGATGTATGCATACAAGCATCTCTTACAACCACACCAACAACCAGAAACATGGATGTATGCATACAAGCATCTCCCACAACCACACCAACAACCAGAAACATGGATGTATGCATACAAGCATCTCCCACAACCACACGAACAACCAGAAACATGGATGTATACATACAAGCATATCTTACAACCACACGAACAACCAGAAACATGGATGTATACATACAAGCATCTCCCACAACCACACCAACAACCAGAAACATGGATGTATGCATACAAGCATCTCTTACAACCACACCAACAACCACATATAGATGTAAACATACAAGCATCTCCCACAACCACACCAACAACCAGAAACATGGATGTATGCATACAAGCATCTCTTACAACCACACCAACAACCAGAAACATGGATGTATGCATACAAGCATCTCTTACAACCACACCAACAACCACATATAGATGTAAACATACAAGCATCTCTTACAACCACACCAACAACCAGAAACATGGATGTATACATACAAGCATCTCCCACAACCACACCAACAACCAGAAACATGGATGTATGCATACAAGCATCTCCCACAACCACACCAACAACCAGAAACATGGATGTATGCATACAAGCATCTCTTACAACCACACCAACAACCAGAAACATGGATGTATGCATACAAGCATCTCCCACAACCACACCAACAACCAGAAACATGGATGTATGCATACAAGCATCTCCCACAACCACACGAACAACCAGAAACATGGATGTATACATACAAGCATATCTTACAACCACACCAACAACCAGAAACATGGATGTATACATACAAGCATATCTTACAACCACACGAACAACCAGAAACATGGATGTATGCATACAAGCATATCTTACAACCACACCAACAACCAGAAACATGGATGTATACATACAAGCATCTCTTACAACCACACCAACAACCAGAAACATGGATGTATGCATACAAGCATCTCCCACAACCACACGAACAACCAGAAACATGGATGTATGCATACAAGCATCTCTTACAACCACACCAACAACCAGAAACATGGATGTATGCATACAAGCATCTCTTACAACCACACGAACAACCAGAAACATGGATGTATGCATACAAGCATCTCCCACAACCACACCAACAACCAGAAACATGGATGTATGCATACAAGCATCTCTTACAACCACACG
This sequence comes from Haliotis cracherodii, assembly GCF_022045235.1. Taxonomy (NCBI): domain Eukaryota; kingdom Metazoa; phylum Mollusca; class Gastropoda; order Lepetellida; family Haliotidae; genus Haliotis; species Haliotis cracherodii. The sequence goes on from NW_027266273.1 coordinate 14,339,091, forward strand.
AACAACCAGAAACATGGATGTATGCATACAAGCATCTCTTACAACCACACCAACAACCAGAAACATGGATGTATGCATACAAGCATCTCCCACAACCACACCAACAACCAGAAACATGGATGTATACATACAAGCATCTCCCACAACCACACCAACAACCAGAAACATGGATGTATGCATACAAGCATCTCCCACAACCACACCAACAACCAGAAACATGGATGTATACATACAAGCATCTCCCACAACCACACCAACAACCAGAAACATGGATGTATGCATACAAGCATCTCTTACAACCACACCAACAACCACATATAGATGTAAACATACAAGCATATCTTACAACCACACCAACAACCAGAAACATGGATGTATACATACAAGCATCTCCCACAACCACACCAACAACCAGAAACATGGATGTATGCATACAAGCATCTCTTACAACCACACGAACAACCACATATAGATGTAAACATACAAGCATATCTTACAACCACACCAACAACCAGAAACATGGATGTATGCATACAAGCATCTCCCACAACCACACCAACAACCAGAAACATGGATGTATGCATACAAGCATCTCCCACAACCACACCAACAACCAGAAACATGGATGTATGCATACAAGCATCTCCCACAACCACACCAACAACCAGAAACATGGATGTATGCATACAAGCATCTCTTACAACCACACCAACAACCAGAAACATGGATGTATGCATACAAGCATCTCTTACAACCACACCAACAACCACATATAGATGTAAACATACAAGCATATCTTACAACCACACCAACAACCAGAAACATGGATGTATGCATACAAGCATCTCTTACAACCACACGAACAACCACATATAGATGTAAACATACAAGCATATCTTACAACCACACCAACAACCAGAAACATGGATGTATGCATACAAGCATCTCCCACAACCACACCAACAACCAGAAACATGGATGTATGCATACAAGCATCTCCCACAACCACACCAACAACCAGAAACATGGATGTATGCATACAAGCATCTCTTACAACCACACCAACAACCAGAAACATGGATGTATGCATACAAGCATCTCCCACAACCACACCAACAACCAGAAACATGGATGTATACATACAAGCATCTCCCACAACCACACCAACAACCAGAAACATGGATGTATGCATACAAGCATCTCTTACAACCACACCAACAACCACATATAGATGTAAACATACAAGCATATCTTACAACCACACCAACAACCAGAAACATGGATGTATGCATACAAGCATCTCTTACAACCACACCAACAACCAGAAACATGGATGTATGCATACAAGCATCTCCCACAACCACACCAACAACCAGAAACATGGATGTATGCATACAAGCATCTCCCACAACCACACCAACAACCAGAAACATGGATGTATGCATACAAGCATCTCCCACAACCACACCAACAACCAGAAACATGGATGTATGCATACAAGCATCTCTTACAACCACACCAACAACCACATATAGATGTAAACATACAAGCATCTCCCACAACCACACCAACAACCAGAAACATGGATGTATGCATACAAGCATCTCTTACAACCACACGAACAACCAGAAACATGGATGTATGCATACAAGCATCTCTTACAACCACACCAACAACCACATATAGATGTAAACATACAAGCATCTCCCACAACCACACCAACAACCAGAAACATGGATGTATGCATACAAGCATCTCTTACAACCACACCAACAACCAGAAACATGGATGTATGCATACAAGCATCTCTTACAACCACACCAACAACCAGAAACATGGATGTATGCATACAAGCATCTCCCACAACCACACCAACAACCAGAAACATGGATGTATGCATACAAGCATCTCCCACAACCACACCAACAACCAGAAACATGGATGTATGCATACAAGCATCTCTTACAACCACACCAACAACCAGAAACATGGATGTATGCATACAAGCATCTCTTACAACCACACCAACAACCACATATAGATGTAAACATACAAGCATCTCCCACAACCACACCAACAACCAGAAACATGGATGTATGCATACAAGCATCTCTTACAACCACACCAACAACCACATATAGATGTAAACATACAAGCATATCTTACAACCACACCAACAACCAGAAACATGGATGTATGCATACAAGCATCTCTTACAACCACACGAACAACCAGAAACATGGATGTATGCATACAAGCATCTCTTACAACCACACCAACAACCAGAAACATGGATGTATGCATACAAGCATCTCCCACAACCACACCAACAACCAGAAACATGGATGTATGCATACAAGCATCTCCCACAACCACACGAACAACCAGAAACATGGATGTATACATACAAGCATCTCCCACAACCACACCAACAACCAGAAACATGGATGTATGCATACAAGCATCTCCCACAACCACACCAACAACCAGAAACATGGATGTATGCATACAAGCATCTCCCACAACCACACCAACAACCAGAAACATGGATGTATGCATACAAGCATCTCTTACAACCACACCAACAACCAGAAACATGGATGTATGCATACAAGCATCTCCCACAACCACACCAACAACCAGAAACATGGATGTATGCATACAAGCATCTCTTACAACCACACCAACAACCAGAAACATGGATGTATGCATACAAGCATCTCTTACAACCACACCAACAACCAGAAACATGGATGTATGCATACAAGCATCTCCCACAACCACACCAACAACCAGAAACATGGATGTATGCATACAAGCATCTCTTACAACCACACCAACAACCAGAAACATGGATGTATGCATACAAGCATCTCTTACAACCACACCAACAACCAGAAACATGGATGTATGCATACAAGCATCTCTTACAACCACACCAACAACCAGAAACATGGATGTATGCATACAAGCATCTCTTACAACCACACCAACAACCACATATAGATGTAAACATACAAGCATCTCCCACAACCACACCAACAACCAGAAACATGGATGTATGCATACAAGCATCTCTTACAACCACACCAACAACCAGAAACATGGATGTATGCATACAAGCATCTCTTACAACCACACCAACAACCAGAAACATGGATGTATGCATACAAGCATCTCTTACAACCACACCAACAACCAGAAACATGGATGTATGCATACAAGCATCTCTTACAACCACACCAACAACCAGAAACATGGATGTATGCATACAAGCATCTCTTACAACCACACCAACAACCAGAAACATGGATGTATGCATACAAGCATCTCCCACAACCACACGAACAACCACATATAGATGTAAACATACAAGCATCTCCCACAACCACACCAACAACCAGAAACATGGATGTATGCATACAAGCATCTCTTACAACCACACCAACAACCAGAAACATGGATGTATGCATACAAGCATCTCCCACAACCACACCAACAACCAGAAACATGGATGTATGCATACAAGCATCTCTTACAACCACACCAACAACCAGAAACATGGATGTATGCATACAAGCATCTCTTACAACCACACCAACAACCAGAAACATGGATGTATGCATACAAGCATCTCTTACAACCACACCAACAACCAGAAACATGGATGTATGCATACAAGCATCTCTTACAACCACACCAACAACCACATATAGATGTAAACATACAAGCATCTCCCACAACCACACCAACAACCAGAAACATGGATGTATGCATACAAGCATCTCTTACAACCACACCAACAACCAGAAACATGGATGTATGCATACAAGCATCTCTTACAACCACACCAACAACCAGAAACATGGATGTATGCATACAAGCATCTCTTACAACCACACCAACAACCAGAAACATGGATGTATGCATACAAGCATCTCTTACAACCACACCAACAACCAGAAACATGGATGTATGCATACAAGCATCTCCCACAACCACACCAACAACCAGAAACATGGATGTATACATACAAGCATCTCCCACAACCACACCAACAACCAGAAACATGGATGTATGCATACAAGCATCTCCCACAACCACACCAACAACCAGAAACATGGATGTATGCATACAAGCATCTCCCACAACCACACCAACAACCAGAAACATGGATGTATGCATACAAGCATCTCTTACAACCACACCAACAACCAGAAACATGGATGTATGCATACAAGCATCTCTTACAACCACACCAACAACCACATATAGATGTAAACATACAAGCATCTCCCACAACCACACCAACAACCAGAAACATGGATGTATACATACAAGCATCTCCCACAACCACACCAACAACCAGAAACATGGATGTATGCATACAAGCATATCTTACAACCACACCAACAACCAGAAACATGGATGTATGCATACAAGCATCTCCCACAACCACACCAACAACCAGAAACATGGATGTATGCATACAAGCATCTCCCACAACCACACCAACAACCAGAAACATGGATGTATGCATACAAGCATCTCTTACAACCACACCAACAACCAGAAACATGGATGTATGCATACAAGCATCTCTTACAACCACACCAACAACCACATATAGATGTAAACATACAAGCATCTCCCACAACCACACCAACAACCAGAAACATGGATGTATACATACAAGCATATCTTACAACCACACCAACAACCAGAAACATGGATGTACACATACAAGCATCTCTTACAACCACACCAACAACCAGAAACATGGATGTATGCATACAAGCATCTCCCACAACCACACCAACAACCAGAAACATGGATGTATGCATACAAGCATCTCTTACAACCACACCAACAACCAGAAACATGGATGTATGCATACAAGCATCTCTTACAACCACACCAACAACCACATATAGATGTAAACATACAAGCATCTCCCACAACCACACCAACAACCAGAAACATGGATGTATGCATACAAGCATCTCTTACAACCACACCAACAACCACATATAGATGTAAACATACAAGCATATCTTACAACCACACCAACAACCAGAAACATGGATGTACACATACAACCATCTCTTACAACCACACGAACAACCACATATAGATGTAAACATACAAGCATATCTTACAACCACACCAACAACCAGAAACATGGATGTACACATACAACCATCTCTTACAACCACACCAACAACCACATATAGATGTAAACATACAAGCATCTCCCACAACCACACCAACAACCAGAAACATGGATGTATGCATACAAGCATCTCTTACAAGCACACCAACAACCACATATAGATGTAAACATACAAGCATCTCCCACAACCACACCAACAACCAGAAACATGGATGTATGCATACAAGCATCTCTTACAACCACACCAACAACCAGAAACATGGATGTATGCATACAAGCATCTCTTACAACCACACCAACAACCAGAAACATGGATGTATGCATACAAGCATCTCTTACAACCACACCAACAACCAGAAACATGGATGTATGCATACAAGCATCTCCCACAACCACACCAACAACCAGAAACATGGATGTATGCATACAAGCATCTCTTACAACCACACCAACAACCAGAAACATGGATGTATGCATACAAGCATCTCTTACAACCACACCAACAACCAGAAACATGGATGTATGCATACAAGCATCTCTTACAACCACACCAACAACCACATATAGATGTAAACATACAAGCATCTCCCACAACCACACCAACAACCAGAAACATGGATGTATGCATACAAGCATCTCTTACAACCACACCAACAACCACATATAGATGTAAACATACAAGCATATCTTACAACCACACCAACAACCAGAAACATGGATGTACACATACAACCATCTCTTACAACCACACGAACAACCACATATAGATGGGGTTGGGGGAGGACCATGGGTTGTTGGGGACCAATTCAAATCCGGATCGTCAACGGAAGAGACATACTTTTGGTCATAGAACAGTTGGAGTTGATGAAGTAGGGTGAGAGAAAGACGAAGGACAACTTACTTGATCGTCGAGTGTTCCAAGCGGAAGTGAACGGGTGGCCTCGTCCACGCGAAACTCCACGGGTAGCCGCCATTGTTCGCTGTAGTTGTCTGTAAACTCCAGCGCGATGAGGGTGACCGTGGCACTCTCCGTCACAGCGCCACTCCGTGTGACCTGGAGAACCAGGGGTACGTCCTGGCCCTCACGTACCTTAATGGTCACATCATTCACAAATGTGAACTCTAAAATTAGAAATGTATTATGAACGAAACTTGCAAACGTAGGTGTCGGGTACAACAATGAACGTACAGTCATTCAAGATATATAATTCAAAAGAAATTCATAGATTTACAAAAATGTCATTTCGTTACAGATTCTAAAGTATCATGCAGTCTTGGCGTTTCATAGCCTGATATATCACCCGGAACCCTGCGATCTACCCATAACTACCCTTATTCATTTAAACTGTTGTAAAAAGTATTAGTCTTTGTTGAAATTGTGGATCGCTACGAAATATGAATCGTTTATTCTATATGTTTCAAAATGTTTTTAAATGGCTCATATTAAAACATAATCGCATATCTGGAATACAGAAATCATCAACATGAGTGAGTGAGTGAGAGAGTGAGTGAGTGAGTGAGTTTGGTTAAACGCCGTTTTTAACAGTATTCCAGTTATATCACGGCATGTCAGCTTAATGTGGGAGGAAAGCCCGAAGTGATGCAGGTCTCAGACGTTTACCACTTTGGTGAAACCCACGAGCACGGGCATGGTGCTGACAAACCTAGAAACATAATCGGGGCGAACGAGGATTCGAACCCACAATCATAGGTTTCTGGCGTGCCCAGGAGACCCAACCCTGCACAGCGAATCGCGGCGCCTTAGCCGACTGGGCCACTCGTGTGGTATCACCCGCCCCAGGTGATATGAGCACGTGCCTTGTGGAGTGATGAATCCTACCCAAGTTAGCACCACCAGACGGGAACAATAAGCACGTACCTTGTGCAGTGATGACTCCTACACCAGCTAAAACCACTAGACAGGTCATCCATGATGACGTCATCTCTGTAACACGTCAATGCAATGAGTGAGTGAGTGAGTTACAATGTCACATAGGTAGTGTTTTAACCATATAGCGATAGACAACATTTGGATTGTGTTGAGCAACTGATTTAACAAAGTAAGTACTGTCTGAGTCACTGAGTCATCTGAAGAACACAAAGACATCTGCAGAGTTGCGCCCCTTAGTGCCAGGATCCGCTGATCCGATTCTCGGTTTAAAAACGATTTTAAACCCCATTCAGCACTATATTCATGAAGGCAATAAACGTCTACGAACTATGTCGGTTTGGCCGTTCTGCCCTCTTGCAGATGAGGTGACAGAATCTGAATACACTTCAAATCGGCGTTAAACCCAACTTACTAACGCAGTAATATCTAATCACACACGAATACTGGAATGCTTCCAATTACATGTCCAGGTATCCATGAATTTGTATATTTGTTAATGAGATTGTCTGCGTTATTGTGGACCTCGTCCGTGGCTAAATGGCAGAGCGTCCGACCGCAGAGGGAAGGGTCCGGGGTTCGATCCCCGGCCGCGTCATACCAAAAGACGTTAAAAGATGGCATTTGTTGTTACCCTGTCTGGCTCTCGGCATTAAGGGGCTAAAACAAGGACTGGTCGGCTCGGAGTCAGTATACTGTGTCTGAATGGGGTGTTCACGTTAAACTGCGGCATTGTATCTCAGTGGGCGAGCACTATAAAGTCGGCATTAGTCCGGACTAGTACAAGGAGCCACACACAGGTGCATGCAGGCCGTTGTTAAAGTACAATAACCTAGGACGCGACGTTAAACCCCATTTCGCCTCCCCCGTGTTATTGTATGTGTTTCTTATCACCAATTATCCCAATAAGGATCAGACTGTGTGCGCCTTTACTGAACAACAGACAAAGTGCAGGTTTAGAGTTTGAAATTGTATTTTCTTCCATATTCAGTTTTAAAAAAGCTTGGAAATGAGAAACACCATCACTAATGTGGTTTGGTGGCTTAACAATTGACACATCAATCGCTCAGGGCTTTTCTCATATAGTTTTGTATAATGGAATCAATAATTCTTGACATTTAAACATGTTTGACTTGTTACCATATGCGTTAACCGTGTTTAAAGTCATACCAGATCACTGTATTAAGACTACATTCTGCTGTACACTATTAAGACTACAATCTGCTGTACACTTTTAAGACTATATTCTGCTGTAGACGGTTAACACTACATTCTACTGTACACTATTAACACTACATTCTGTTGTACACTATTAACACTACATTCTACTGTACACGGTTAACACTACATTCTACTGTACACTATAAACACTACATTCTACTGTACACTATTAACACTACATTCTACTGTACACGGTTAACACTACATTCTACTGTACACTATTAACACTACATTCTACTGTACACTATTAACACTACATTCTACTGTACACTATTAACACTACATTCTACTGTACACGGTTAACACTACATTCTACTGTACATTATCAACACTACATTCTGATGTATACTATTAACACTACATTCTACTGTACACTATTAACACTACATTCTACTGTACACGGTTAACACTACATTCTACTGTACACTATAAACACTACATTCTACTGTACACTATTAACACTACATTCTGCTGTAGACGGTTAACACTACATTCTACTGTACACTATTAACACTACATTCTGTTGTACACTATTAACACTACATTCTACTGTACACGGTTAACACTACATTCTACTGTACACTATAAACACTACATTCTACTGTACACTATTAACACTACATTCTACTGTACACGGTTAACACTACATTCTACTGTACACTATTAACACTACATTCTACTGTACACTATTAACACTACATTCTACTGTACACGGTTAACACTACATTCTACTGTACACTATAAACACTACATTCTACTGTACACTATTAACACTACATTCTACTGTACACGGTTAACACTACATTCTACTGTACATTATCAACACTACATTCTGATGTACACTATTAACACTACATTCTACTGTACACTATTAACACTACATTCTACTGTACACGGTTAACACTACATTCTACTGTACATTATCAACACTACATTCTGATGTATACTATTAACACTACATTCTACTGTACACTATTAACACTACATTCTACTGTACACGGTTAACACTACATTCTACTGTACACTATTAACACTACATTCTACTGTACATTATTAACACTACATTCTGATGTACACTATTAACACTACATTCTACTGTACACGGTTAACACTACATTCTACTGTACACGATTAACACTACATTCTACTGTACATTATTAACACTACATTCTGATGTACACTATTAACACTACATTCTCCTGTACATTATGAACACTACATTCTACTGTACACTATTAACACTACATTCTGATGTACACTATTAACACTACATTCTACTGTACACTATTAACACTACATTCTACTGTACACGGTTAACACTACATTCTGATGTACACTATTAACACTACATTCTACTGAACACTATTAACACTACATTCTGATGTACACTATTAACACTACATTCTGATGTACACTATTAACACTACATTCTGATGTACACTATTAACACTACATTCTCCTGTACACTATTAACACTACATTCTACTGTACACGATTAACACTACATTCTGATGTACACTATTAACACTAAATTCTACTGTACACGATTAACACTACATTCTACTGTACATTATGAACACTACATTCTACTGTACACTATTAACACTACATTCTGATGTACACTATTAACACTACATTCTACTGTACACTATTAACACTACATTCTGATGTACACTATTAACACTACATTCTGATGTACACTATTAACACTACATTCTGATGTACACTATTAACACTACATTCTACTGTACACTATTAACACTACATTCTGATGTACACTATTAACAATACATTCTACTGAACACGGTTAACACTACATTCTACTGTACACGGTTAACACTATATTCTACTGCTGCATGCAACTGTACACTATTAAGTCTTATATGTAGAAAAGACGCTTTTATTTCTCCTGACATAGTTTTACGCATTTCGCTGAAAAAAAATGGTTTTTCAGTGTATATTCACAAAGAAACAGATAAACAAGAATTCAAAAACTGGCATTTGCATAAATATAGATGAGCCCTGACGTGTATTTCAAGATGGTTCAGGTGTGGTCACTGTCCGTGATTATCCATAGAGGGGAAATATTCTATATCTGGTGTACAACGTCGCCCTAACATGAATATCCTTTATATTGCCTATGTGGCGTGAAACCTTCCTATCCCCAGGCCATGTCGTAGCCTCTCGGCTCTATTGAAGTAAACCAGTCTCAGGTTTACATAGAGGGGCTTGGCTGTACGTTATTGAAGCGCAGTGTAAAGTAATAACATACTCGCCTATGTGTTTAAGCTCTGCGTGCAGGTGTTTCCAAGAGACGGGTTGGGACACAATGGCAGGTATAATTCTATCCGTTATAATACCTGTAAACACTGTCTAAATACTGTTACGAGTTGAATGTTTATTAAAAAGGATCTCTAATAACGTGTTTCCAATGGTTATAGGCTCTGAGTGAGACATGGTAACGATCAATGCTTATTTGATCCTGGGAATGTTGAAAGATCGCTATCTCGTCACCCTGTCAATACAGATTGAAGTTACATACAGATTACAAACAGTTTCGTAAAAATATGGTTCACTCGGCTAACACGTGTCACGCAGAATCAAATCGAATGCGATAGGGTTGGTGGGTTGGTGACAGGTGTGGATGGGTGTGAGGCGGTGGGTGTCGGTGGGCTATAGGGTGGGTGACAGGTGTGGATGGGTGTGAGGCGGTGGGTGACAGGTGTGGATGGGTGTGAGGCGGTGGGTGACAGGTGTGGATGGGTGTGAGGCGGTGGGTGTCGGTGGGCTATAGGGTGGGTGACAGGTGTTGATAGGTGTGAGGTGGTGGGTGACAGGTGTGGATGGGTGTGAGGCGGTGGGTGACAGGTGTTGATAGGTGTGAGGCGGTGGGCGTCAGGTGTGGATGGGTGTGAGGCGGTGGGTGTTGGTGGGCTATAGTGTGGGTGACAGGTGTGGATGGGTGTGAGGCGGTGGGTGTCGGTGGGCTATAGGGTGGGTGACAGGTGTGGATGGGTGTGAGGCGGTGGGTGACAGGTGTGGATGGGTGTGAGGCGGTGGGTGACAGGTGTGGATGGGTGTGAGGCGGTGGGTGACAGGTGTGGATGGGTGTGAGGCGGTGGGTGGCGGTGGACGATAGAGTGGGTGACAGGTGTTGATAGGTGTGAGGCGGTGGGTGACAGGTGTGGATGGGTGTGAGGTGGTGGGTGGCGGTGGGCTATAGGGTGGGTGACAGGTGTTGATGGGTGTGAGGCGGTGGGTGACAGGTGTGGATGGGTGTGAGGTGGTGGGTGGCGGTGGGCTATAGGGTGGGTGACAGGTGTGGATGGGTGTGAGGCGGTGGGTGACAGGTGTGGATGGGTGTGAGGTGGTGGGTGTCGGTGGGCTATAGGGTGGGTGACAGGTGTGGATGGGTGTGAGGCGGTGGGTGACAGGTGTGGATGGGTGTGAGGTGGTGGGTGGCGGTGGGCTATAGGGTGGGTGACAGGTGTGGATGGGTGTGAGGCGGTGGGTGACAGGTGTGGATGGGTGTGAGGTGGTGGGTGTCGGTGGGCTATAGGGTGGGTGACAGGTGTGGATGGGTGTGAGGCGGTGGGTGACAGGTGTGGATGGGTGTGAGGTGGTGGGTGGCGGTGGGCTATAGGGTGGGTGACAGGTGTTGATGGGTGTGAGGCGGTGGGTGACAGGTGTGGATGGGTGTGAGGTGGTGGGTGTCGGTGGGCTATAGGGTGGGTGACAGGTGTTGATGGGTGTGAGGCGGTGGGTGACAGGTGTGGATGGGTGTGAGGTGGTGGGTGTCGGTGGGCTATAGGGTGGGTGACAGGTGTGGATGGGTGTGAGGCGGTGGGTGACAGGTGTGGATGGGTGTGAGGCGGTGGGTGTCGGTGGGCGATAGAGTGGGTGACAGGTGTTGATAGGTGTGAGGCGGTGGGTGACAGGTGTGGATGGGTGTGAGGTGGTGGGTGTCGGTGGGCTATAGGGTGGGTAACAGGTGTGGATGGGTGTGTGGCGGTGGGTGTCAGGCGGGGATGGGTGAGGCGGTGGGTGTCGGTGGGCGATAGAGTTGATGTTGGGATTTGGTTGAGTTGACATCTATGTGTATAGGGCGTGTGGGTATTTACGCTGATTTTTAAAACATTACAACAATACAACGGCTGGGCCTATCCCCTAAAGTAAACACATCAACATTCGTGGATGATGGAGCCCTCTGAATCCGCACTAAAATCATTAAAATGTCCCAAAATTTACTCAAAAAATATCTTAATAAAATACAAAAATGGGCTTACAAATGGGGCTTCTCCCTTAACTCAGAAAAAACAACAGGAATAGTATTCAAACATGAAAAAACATGAAACTCGCCTCCCCAATCCTCCAGCTAAACAACCAAACAATCAAATTTCAAAAACAAACCAAATTCTTAGGACTTATTTTCGATGAACATCTCACCTGGGATGCTCACATCCAAAACCTAACAACTAAATGCAGTAAAGACCTAAACACCCTAAGATTCCTAACTGGCTCTAACTGGGGAGCCTCCAAAGATACCCTCCTCTCTCTCTACATATCACTAATTAGATCAAAACTAGACTACGGCTGCGCCATATACAACACCCTTAACACCTCTCTATCTAAAAAACTTGACTCAATACAATATCAGGCTCTCAACTAATTACACGCAGCCAACATGGCACCTCCTACACTTCACTTCAGGCCTTAACAGGAGAAATGCCACTAAGTCTACGCATGGAACAGCTGAGCTTAAATTTCTGGGCCGCGTCCCAATCAAACCCTCTCATCCAAAACTTAATACACCAAAACATCAGCCCCAAAAACCAAGCTCTAGCTCGTAAACACCCCTTACTTACCCCAATATCCCAAAAAATAACAAACTACCTAAATGAACACCAAATTAAAAATCTTAAACAAAACTGCAAACAATCAAATATCTTCACCCCTAAACTTAAAATACCCAAAATAGACACAACACTAGATAGCCAAATAAATAAACAAACCGACCCAAACATGGCTTAAACCACCACACTAGCATACATACACGTCATTTATACACGGACGGATCCTCAGATCCGACCTCCAAACACACAGGTTTCGGAGTCCATACCACACAACCAACTAAAGCCACACAATCCTTCCGACTCCCAAACAACCAACGGCAGAATTAATGGGCATGGCCTCAGCCCTCCATAATCAAGAATCCAAAAACCACCAAAACAAAAACCTTATACTTACCGACTCCCTAAGTGGACTGCAAGCCCTCCAAAACAAAAATACCAAAAACCGACCTAAATTAATAAATCAAATACTTAAAAGCTCCAACGACCTAACTAAGGCAGGCAAACAAATAACCTTTTTGTGGATACCCGCCCACGTAGGAATATACGGTAATGAAAACGCCGATAAAGCAGCTAAACTATCCCTCAAAATCCCAGAAAAACCCATCTCAAAATCAGAAATTAAAAGTGTAAACAAGAAAAAATCACAAAAATGGCATGACCTATATCTAAACTCAAATAGCCAAATCAAAACGTACTCAGCAAATCACTAACCAAACCAAAAATTCTCCATCCATCAAAATAAATCGACAGAGTAATCACTAAACTCCAAACAGGACACACCAACCTAAATAACCACCTAAATCTTTTTGAAAAAAACCCACACTACATGTAACTGCCCGCACTGCAAACAACTAGAAACCCCAGAACACGCACTCATCCACTGCACACACTACCATCGAACCGCATTACAAACCACCTTCAATCTAAACAAGGCTCTCACTCTCGAAGCAATACTAAACCCACAAAATAAACTAGAAAACTTCAAGGCCTTGGGCGTATTCTTAATCAAAACGGAACTATAAAACGCATCTAAAAACACAATAATCTACCAAATCAAAATCACATAAACAAACAAACATCCACCATACCCAGCTCCCTTAGTTCTCCTCCCCAACCCCATCGGCATCTATTCCAAATCTCAAAATTCCCAAATTCTACATTAGCAACCCCTAAACCCCCCTCTTGGGTTGCAAGTAAGTAAGTAAGTAAGTAAGTAAGTAAGTAAGTAAGTAAGTAAGTAAGTAAGTAAGTAAGTAAGTAAGTAACAACGGCTGGGGACACAAAGAAGGAACATCACTCAATGTATCCAAGTGGGGAACCGAACCTGGCTCTTCGGCGTGACGAGCAAACGCTTTAACCCCTAATCTACAAGACTCTATCAATATAAAATAAAGAAATATCGAAAATATTCGTGGATTTGTCAAAAAAGAGACACTGTACAGTCAGCCATGAGATATTCTATAACTGAGACATGATTAATTCTCCGATCTAATCATCCGCCCCAGACTGGGGACGCTGGGGGACATCGGTGTGTCCTGGCGTGTCAGTAATCCAATCCGTGGCCCGTCTCCTCCAGACAATTGGTACATAGGTCATTATTGATAATTACCTTCAAATGTTTTTCAAAAGAAGTATTCAATATCATGTGACCAAACGTGAGATAAGGAACTTTATGGGTGAAAATTCACATTTTGACTTCTCATTATATTTTTAAACTACATTGTCTTAGAAACACAAAAATACAATTCACAATCGTCAGTTTACATGTATTTCAGAGATACATGGCTTGAAACATTTGGACTCATTTTCTACAAAGTTCATTTTTTCGACTTATAACTGTTTACTTTATAATTGCAAATTTCGGATATAATGTCTGATTAGTTGAAAGTAGACATGTATGCTGAAATGTTTTGAAATACTTAGTTAATTCAATGTCATGTGAGACATCATTTACTTTTTCAATTATAAAAAGAGAATGGAGACTGCATTATAGGTTTTCTTTGTTTGTTTATTTAATGGAATGTGAGGCATTATTTACTTCTAATTCAAAAAAAGAACGGAGACTGTATTATAGGTTTTCTTTGTTTGTTCATTTAATGTCATGTGAGGCATTATTTACTACTAATTAAAAAAAAGAACGGAGACTGTATTATAGGTTTTCTTTGTTTGTTCATTTAATGTCATGTGATGCATTATTTACTTCTAATTAAAAAAAAGAACGGAGACTGTATTATAGGTTTTCTTTGTTTGTTCATTTAATGTCATGTGAGGCATGATTTACTTCTAATTCAAAAAAAGGACGGAGACTGTAATATAGGTTTTCTTTGTTTGTTCATTTAATGTCATGTGAGGCATTATTTACTTCTAATTCAAAAAAAGAACGGAGACTGTATTATAGGTTTTCTTTGTTTGTTCATTTAATGTCATGTGAGGCATGATTTACTACTAATTCAAAAAAAGAACGGAGACTGTATTATAGGTTTTCTTTGTTTGTTCATTTAATGTCATGTGAGGCATTATTTACTTCTAATTAAAAAAAAGAACGGAGACTGTAATATAGGTTTTCTTTGTTTGTTCATTTAATGTCATGTGAGGCATGATTTACTACTAATTAAAAAAAAGAACGGAGACTGTATTATAGGTTTTCTTTGTTTGTTTATTTAATGTCATGTGAGGCATTATTTACTTCTAATTCAAAAAAAGAACGGAGACTGTATTATAGGTTTTCTTTGTTTGTTCATTTAATGTCATGTGAGGCATGATTTACTTCTAATTAAAAAAAAGAACGGAGACTGTATTATAGGTTTTCTTTGTTTGTTCATTTAATGTCATGTGAGGCATTATTTACTTCTAATTCAAAAAAGAACGGAGACTGTAATATAGGTTTTCTTTGTTTGTTCATTTAATGTCATGTGAGGCATTATTTACTTCTAATTCAAAAAAAGAATGGAGACTGTATTATAGGTTTTCTTTGTTTGTTCATTTAATGTCATGTGAGGCATTATTTACTACTAATTAAACAAAAGAACGGAGACTGTATTATAGGTTTTCTTTGTTTGTTCATTTAATGTCATGTGAGGCATTATTTACTTCTAATTCAAAAAAAGAACGGAGACTGTAATATAGGTTTTCTTTGTTTGTTCATTTAATGTCATGTGAGGCATTATTTACTTCTAATTCAAAAAAAGAACGGAGACTGTAATATAGGTTTTCTTTGTTTGTTCATTTAATGTCATGTGATGCATTATTTACTTCTAATTCAAAAAAAGAACGGAGACTGTATTATAGGTTTTCTTTGTTTGTTCATTTAATGTCATGTGAGGCATTATTTACTACTAATTAAAAAAAAGAACGGAGACTGTAATATAGGTTTTCTTTGTTTGTTCATTTAATGTCACGTGAGGCATTATTTACTTCTAATTCAAAAAAAGAACGGAGACTGAATTCTAGGTTTTCTTTGTTTGTTCATTTAATGTCATGTGAGGCATTATTTACTTCTAATTAAAAGAAAAGAACGGAGACTATTATAGGTTTGCTTCTTATCATAAAAACGAATGGAACCATTATTAACTTTTTATCATAAAAATAGAATGGAGACTGCTCGAGTCTGTTGCCAGAGTATTACTTAAGCTGTACACGATATAGATGAATGGTGCACCGTTCTATTGGCGCATCGTGCACAGAATACAGTCATGGGTGTCGTTTATGACTATGAATCCGGTGAGTCACAGGTTTCTCATGATATTCTTACAACTATGCGGCATGTAAACATAACGTTCCCTGTGTATACAGATGCACAGTGGTGACCCACTCAGCAGACAGGATCCTAAGTTACGTATTTCACCTACAAGCCATGGGAAAGATGGTTGGATGATAATTACCAATGGGAAACTTGCCTTGTGTATGTCTCGGTGTGGTATAGATCTCGTTGTGTGTTTAATAATAAAAAAAAACAGAGAACACACCAGGATGTAGCAAGGCGGCAGTGATGGCGGGTTCGATCGTGGGAAGGAAGAAAGTGTTACAAATGGTTGAATGTCATGTTTGCGTCGTGTGTATTGATTTATGTATAAATGTTCTGTGTTGTATATAGACGTGTTAATTGCACTGAATATATAAATATTAGACTATCGTTTCAGAGAGATTAAGGATTAAGCAAATACGTTAACCCTTTCGGTAGCACTGGCGTTCAGGACAGTCCTCACACGATTAATGTTTGGATACAGTGCCTAAATAACAGATCGTATATGACATTTTGAGAAAAATAATTTAGGGATTAGTTATTTGCCATCAATACGTTTTATTGGTGAGCACAGTGAGTGAGATGGGTTTTACGCCGCTTTTAACAATGTTTCGTTTATTTCACGGCGTGTCAGTTTGAGTTTAAGGTGTGTTTGCTGTTTAACGCCGCACTCAGCAATATTCCAGCTATATGACGGCGGTCTGTAAATAATCCAGTCTGGACCAGACAATGCAGTGATTGACACCATGAGCATCGATCCACGTAATTGGGATCGATGACATGCATCAACCAAGTCAGCGGGCCTAACCACCCGATCCCGTTAGTCGCCTCTTACGACAAGCATAGTCGTCTTTTACAGGAAGCATTGGTTGCTGAAGATCTATTCTACCCCGGAATCTTCACGGGTCTCCACGCCATTGGGACCGATGACATGCATCAACCAAGTCAGCGAGCCTGACCACCCGATCCCGTTAGTCGCCTCTTACGACAAGCATAGTCGCCTTTTACAGCAAGCATGGGTTTAGACGACTGGTCTACATGTGCCCCCTGAAGATTATTAACTTATGAATCTAAGAATTTATAATCGAACCTGATCAGACAAGTCAATTGATAATACTAACAAGAGAAGTATGAGAAACTATCCTCAGCATCAGAACACGACGGCACTCAACCATGCAGTCACACACAGTATCCACCTGGTCCTCATTTTGATCTATTATCATGAGTGAGTGAGTGAGTGAGTGAGTTAGAATGGTTTTACGCCGCATTTAGCAATATTCCAGCTAAATCACGGCGTGGTACACCACAAAAGGGGTTTCATCCATGTGGTAAACCGAACCCGGGTCTTTGATGTGACGAGCGAACACTTAAACCGCTAGGCTACCCCACCGCCGTTTATAATTATGGGGTACTCGGGATCTACCCAAGCCTAGAATCTCTACGGGGTAAGATGTTAGTATGTCGTCCTGCTTCGGTGGATCTGGCTTCGAGAATCTCAGATTAGCCAAATAATGACATCATAATGACAGAAGCTGAACTATTCCCTTGCTTGTAGATTTCACCACGATGAAAACGACCAGCGTTATATTTTGATTCCGCTCTTATGTGAGGGACACGGCGTGATGTAACTGAAATGTTGTTCAAAATTCATTCAGTGTTCTTGTGACGACCCTGTCCTTCAGGTGGTGATTTTATACGTTCACATGACATCTGATAGCAGAACATCATACATTTCAAAGACACAGGTGTTATGTAGAATAACCTGCTTGCAGTTCGGACAGACGGATTATCTGTCCCTTGTGAATGAACGCTGTAAGTCCCTCGCCAAAGGCCCGGGATTAACACAATTCATTCACTCGGGAGGGATAATCCGTATATCAGCATAGCTTGTTGGTTATTTTTTTTTTCTCATGTGAAAAACACCCCACAATAGCTTCTTCTTTCGTCCGATTCGAAATACAAGTTTACAAATTTACATGACTGTCATCAAATGTGGATACTGATATGGAAAAAAAACGACTATATTTTTCTATATTATGCTTACAACATTCGAGCTGTCAAAGTAACACGACACATTGTACCTATATCCACACTTGCCAATCCAAATGTACAAATTCTATCCTACAAGTCATATTATTTTAATTTGACTAGCAGAGTTGACATGAAATGCATGGGGTTTTTTCAAAGAGAGCCTAGGCTGTTCGCTACTTAACGTCTCATTCAGCCATATTCCAGCTATATGACGACGGCCTGTAAATAATCGAGTCAGGACCAGACAATCCAGTGATTGATATGAGCAACGATCTACGCCGACAGGGTACGCTGACACACGAAGTCACCAAGACCACCGATACATTAAGTCGCCTGTTACGACCAGCAGAGGCTGTTGGGGTCCTGGAATCGCCAAGGATTACTTTGAGTCAAGGAATTCAAACATCACTGCAGCTGTCTACTAACGAACCCGTTTGAAGAATTTAAATGTAACAGTTGCCGATTAACCTGCATACACAGACCCAACGGCTGAGTTCCACAGAAGACACTAATTCAACGTCTAGAACGAATTCTACCAAGACATTGAAGAATGCTTGACTCTGATTGGTTAAGAGGAGGTTTCCTTTTTGCTACGGAAATCCCTTTTTTGAATATATCAAGCCTTTTCACACAAAAAACGAGCGCATGAATACATCGATAGCCTACATATTGATTCACATAAAAAGGCAGCCGATCGATCAGCTATAGGAATTGTAAAACGTATCGATATTTCTTCTATTACACGTTGGGTCTCTAATACAAGCTATGTCTCTAACACGCCGGGTCAACGGCTCTCGCGAAATTAATAGACGGTCTAGCGTCTAAAATAGGAAATACGGTAGTTTGATCTTATGTTTTTGGCGACGATATGATATTCTAGGCCGTAACTTTGAAGCGCTAAAGCGCTCGGTTGCAAATTTAAATAAGAGGTATCTACTCTACAGTGGGACTACATAAAATTTCAAAACACATTTAGTTTATCTATGGCCACAACATCGTGGAGTCCCACTTTAAGAAACTGATGATTGGTCACAAAGTCGCAGTATATATGAAACACGACCAAGTGTATCGAATTTGAGTACAAAAACCTAGAATCTGAAACAATGCAATCATATACTACGAGTTGTAATGATTTTTTTTTCCTTACGCACCGTTTCTAAGAGGCAAAGATGAAGGGATTCATATAACCAGTCTCCCCTACATCTTTGTGTATGACGTCTGTGCCATAGTTCATGTTGTATCGTGTATCTACTGAAGCTTGCCTTCATCAACAGCACGTCAAATTAATCTAACATACAAAATATTACTTAAGTAGTCTATTTCGAATTACTCTGAAGTAAAAGCGACAAAGTCCATTGTTTGTTGCGACTATATCATCAGCATGTGTTTAAGAGTCACTATCGAATAGTGACGACACTTGGTGTTCGCGAAATTGCCCACCTGTGTCACCCGTCACAAACACATGCAATGGCAGGGCAATTGTTCACATGAAACAGACGTTATAATAGGAAATTACATCGGACATCAGTTTTTATCACTGATGCGTCAAATTTGGACATGTCCTCCACATGACTATTATAGCCTTTTGAAAGCTTTACATCTGCCTTAGAGTTGAGCGTTTATGATATATTTACGTACGTTAGACCTTATAAGTTCATTTTGTCTTATATTTCTTTTCACTTATTTTAACAATCCCGCGGTACTTCTTTGTTTGTCAAAGGACAGTTTTCTCCCAGGGTTCTGTATGACAAAACAAAGTGCAAAATCAGTTGATCAGTTAATTCCCTTTGTTCTCACCTTAAAATTTCCGCGAGATCTCACTCTTTGTTTTGTGAGTTTCGATGTATGGGGTATAATTCCTCAGCTCAAACCACACTTGCACCCTCCCGTGATGATCGCTGCAACCGTCTACCCCGACTCCGTGAACACTTAACCTAAACCTATGCTTGTCATTGCTGTTGGTTTAGACCCAGGACTTTATGCGACTATTTGCTTGCCCCATAACTCATCTCCAGCTGATGAATAGCATCAGTTCTAAGACCATTCCCACCCTTTCATTCCAGTGACGTTGTGAAAATAACAAAAAGAGTGTATCCTTAAGGCTGAGGCGTGTTTTGGATTCTAAAAATATTCACATTGAAACAGGAAAGACGTGACGTTATTAGAATCCAATGAAAACAACGGGTATTTTTTTAAAGAAATCGTATCAGGAAGACGAGGCAGATCAGTAAAATGATACAAAATACACAAAAGAATACTGAAATATTAATAACGTTTCTGCTTGTAAATAGCTATAAATATTTGAAAACTCGATTTTTTTCACAAGATGTCTATACAAAGGTTAGGATATTCTAGGTTTATGAATGTTCAGCCAAGTTGTATTAAGTTCGACTTACGGATAAATATTCGGGAATGATATGGTTAAAGAACTTTGACACTTGTCGGTTTTTGTTTTGTTTGTTTGTTTGTTTGTTTGTTGTTTACCAGCGCACTCAGCAATATTCCAGCTATATGACGGAGGTCTGCAAATAATCGAGTCTGGACCGGACAATCCAGTGATTGACATTATGAGCATCGATCCACGTAATTAGGATCGATGATGTGCAATCAACCAAATCAGCGAGCCTGGACACCCGATCCCGTTAGTCGCCTCTTACGACAAGCATAGTCGCCTTTTACGGCAAGTATGGGTTGCTGAAGACATATTCTCCCCGGATCTTCACGGGTCGTTTTTAATCTTTGAAACTTAGTACTTAACCCATGGATTCCTGCTGTATCCCAATCATAGCTTCGGAATTACG
Source organism: Haliotis cracherodii (assembly GCF_022045235.1). Classification (NCBI taxonomy): domain Eukaryota; kingdom Metazoa; phylum Mollusca; class Gastropoda; order Lepetellida; family Haliotidae; genus Haliotis; species Haliotis cracherodii. Next base: position 14,360,800 of record NW_027266273.1, read on the forward strand.
TGTAGCCAATTTTCTAAGTACAGCTTGTACTTGTCTTAAATGACATTGTGTTTTTTCACAATGACGTAACTTAATTTAAATATATCTAAAACTAACTCAAATGTCCATACAGCAGTCATGATACCCTTACCAGTTTAAAAGCACACAAATCCTTCGACAATGTTTGCACTACCTACATTTCACTTCCTTACTGACGAATCTCATTCAACTTTGTTCTACCTTTAGGCACATCAGCCCCTTTAAGTTTTCTTTAAAAGACACTTATTAAAACACTAATTCTTCACAATGTTTCTGTTCATACAAGATCCACCCAAAATGTCAACATCTCCGCGGCTACGGGTATTCAAATAGGTATAGACACACCTTAAACCGCTCGATATTCTGGTACACACTTCAGAACCTGCCAAGAGAATGCTGTCGTGATCAAATATAACCAGTGTTTGCGAAGACATATGGAGCACCCACTGATGCGTGTATTTGTCACATGTCCGTGTGTATATGTTCCCTGAACAGTGCTTGTGCATCTTTATCCACTGTGCGAAGAATATAAAAATATATACATCGTGTACTGACAAGGGGGGTGTTATAATCCATGAAAACATCCTTGTCGGACACCAGTAGGGTGATACAGGCTGAACATTACAGTATCGACGCGGTGCTTGGTGAAAGTCGTGATGGAGGAAGGAGAGAGGGGCGTTTTTTTTATTACTTAACTAATTCCAGGCTATATACTAGGGTATAAGCAACTTTTATATTACAATTTACAAATGTTGGATTGTAGCAGCGTTATGAAGCCGGAGACGAGTGTGTGCGACTTCCTCAACTCTCCGAAATACTGGTGGTGACAATAATGATATTTTCCTACATTTTGTTAATAAGATCCGACACGTTTGCGGGTTAAGTTATAAACAAAGACCGATCAGATTAAGTCGCCTTGTTTGCACTCAGCAATATTCTGGGTACGTTGATGTGAAAACTAGCACGGCTATACATTTGTACATAATAAAGTGAAATTATAACAGATATACACATTGATGTGAAAACTATCACGGCTATACACAATAAAGGGGAAACTATCACGAATATACACATTGAAGTGAAAACTATCGCTGATTTTAACAATGAAGGGAAAACTATTGCGGATTTTAACAATGAAGTGAAAATTATTGCGGATTTTAACAATGAAGGGAAAACTATCGCGGATTTTAACAATGAAGTGAAAATTATCGCTGATTTTAACAATGAAGGGAAAACTATCGCGGATTTTAACAATGAATTGAAAATTATCGCGGATTTTAACAATGAAGTGAAAATTATCGATGATTTTAACAATGAAGGGAAAACTATCGCGGATATACACAATGAATTGAGAATTATCACGGCTTTTGACAATGAAGTGAAAACTATCGCCGATGTACACAATGAATGGAAAACTATTGCGGATTTTAACAAAGAAGGGATTTCTATCGCAGATATATACAAAGCTATGAAATCTATCACGGCTCTACACAATGAAATAAGAATTATCACGGCTTTTGGCAATAAAGTGAAAACTATCGTCGATATACACAATGAAGTGAAAACTATCACGGATTTTAACAATGAAGTGAAAACTATCGCGGATATACACAAGGAAGTGAAAATTATCGTCGATATACACAATGAAGTGAAAACTATCGCGGATTTTTACAATGAAGTGAAAACTATCGCGACTGTACACATTGATGTGAAAACTATCGCGGATTTTAACAAAGAAGTGAAATCTATCACGGCTCTACACAATGAAATAAGAATTATCACGGCTTTTGGCAATGAAGTGAAACCTATCGTGGATATACACAATGAAGTGAAAACTATCGCGGATTTTTACAATGAAGTGAAAACTATCGCGGCTGTACACATTGATGTGAAAACTATCGCGGATTTTAACAATGAAGTGAAATTTATCACGGCTCTACACAATGAAATGAGAATTATCACGGCTTTTGGCAATGAAGTGAAACCTATCGTGGATATACACAATGAAGTGAAAACTATCGCGGATTTTTACAATGAAGTGAAAACTATCGCGGCTGTACACATTGAAGTGAAAACTATCGCCGATATACACAATGAAGTGAAAACTATCGCAGATGTACACATTGAAGTGAAAACTATCGCGGATGTACACATTGAAGTGAAAACTATCGCCGATATACACAATGAAGTGAAAACTATCGCCGATATACACAATGAAGTGAAAACTATCGCCGATATACACAATGAAGTGAAAACTATCGCCGATATACACAATGAAGTGAAAACTATCGCCGATATACACAATGAAGTGAAAACTATCGCCGATATACACAATGAAGTGAAAACTATCGCCGATATACACAATGAAGTGAAAACTATCGCCGATATACACAATGAAGTGAAAACTATCGCCGATATACACAATGAAGAGAAAACTATCGCCGATATACACATTGAAGTGAAAACTATCGCGGATTTAAACAATTAAGTGAAGACTATCGCGGCTGTACACATTGAAGTGAAAACTATCGTCGATATACACAAAGAAGTGAAATCTTTTACGGCTCTACACAATGAAATGAGAATTATTATGGCTTTTGGCAATAAAGTGAAACCTATTGTCGATATACACAAGGAAGTGAAAACTATTGCCGATATACACAATGAAGTGAAAACTATCGCCGACATACACAATGAAGTGAAAACTATCGCCGATATACACAATGAAGTGAACACTATCGTCGATGTACACATTGATGTGAAAACTATCGCCGATATACAAAATGAACTGAAAACTATCGCGGATATACACATTGAAGTGAAAACTATCGCCGATATACACAAAGAAGTGAAATCTTTTACGGCTCTACACAATGAAATGAGAATTATTATGGCTTTTGGCAATAAAGTGAAACCTATCGTCGATATACACAAGGAAGTGAAAACTATCGCCGATATACACATTGAAGTGAAAACTATCGCCGATATACACAATGAAGTGAAAACTATCGCCGATATATACAAGGAAATGAAATCTATCACGGCTCTACACAATGAAATGAGAATTATAACGGCTTTTGGCAATAAAGTGAAAACTATCGTCGATATACACAAAGAAGTGAAAACTATGACGGATTTTTACAATGAAGTGAAAACTATCGCGGATATATACAAGGAAATGAAATCTATCACGGCTCTACACAATGAAATGAGAATTATAACGGCTTTTGGCAATGAAGTGAAACCTATCGTGGCTATACACTGTCACTATAAATGATTCGTGCCTATCCAAAAGAGAAAGTGACATAAAAATCAAATAACACGAATTTAGTTTTCTTGCCTTATATTATTACACATCATGTACACTATCCAACACGTAGTAGTAGAAGTAGTAGGACTAGTAGTAGTACACTATCCAACACGTAGTAGTAGTAGTAGTGAGTGAGTGAGTATGGTTTTACGCCGTTTTTTTTAGCAATATTCCAGCAATATCACGGCGGGGGACACCACAAATGGGCTTCACACATTGTACCCATGTCGGGAATCGAACCCGGGTCTTCGGCGTGACTTGTGAACGCTTTAACCACTAGGCTACCCGACCGCCCCAGTAGTAGTAGCAGTAGTAGTAGTGGTAGTAGTAGTAGTAGTAGCAGTAGTAGTAGTAGTAGTAGTAGTGCGTTTTTTCCATGCTAAATGTCATTCTCAGATCCTACCTACCCAGTCAATGGATCGGTATGCATGCGAGTTTCTTTCTCGACTCCCTGGGGAGTATACAACCCAAGCTGCCTGTGGGGCGCTAGAAGTTTAACAGTCACATTACAATCTACTATCATAACAATCACAAACTACTGATAAATGCGAGAAGTTACCTGCTGATGCCCTACGACACCCAATGTAAGATATCACAATAACAAGATAAGCACAGTCCATGCACAGCCACTGCTATCATCATGTCGAAGTCCACACCCTGTGCCATTACCCCTGACTTCACGTCACATCATACCTTTCAGCACCAGGTTGTAGACCCAAAGACATTACAGCAAAGAAAAAAATACTAGTATATCAATATTTGTGTGCAGCTATGGCAACACTATTTACATTTTTGCCACGAGCTCTGTACTCTTCGTGTTTGGTCTGGCTCTGGTCGATGTCTTTTACACAGAGTTGCAAAAAAGACTATTGATGTGTTGATTCTCGCGAACGTCACGCTCTGATCGGGTCATTACAGTAACTTGTCACATTGAATAGCAGGATACGTTGTGTCCATGCATTATGACTGCTGATTAATTATGTATGGAAGAAGCTTCAGGCTAACGTTGATGCATATAGGTTGTCTCTGAATTGTGAAACATTGTGATAGAAAGCAAGTGTATCAACGGCGGTGTAGGTGAGTGAGTGAGGTGGGTTTAACGCCACTTTTTACATCATTCCAGTTATATCACGGCGTGTCAGCTTGATGTGGGAGGAAAGCCCGAAGTGATGCAGGTCTCAGACGTTTACCCCTCAGTGAAAACCACGAACACGGGTATGGTGCTGACAAACCTAGAAACATAATCGGGGTGAATCGGGATTCGAACCGACAATATTAGGTTTCTGGCGTGCCCAAGGGACGCAACTCTGTGCAGCGAATTGCGGTGCCTTAGACGACTGGGCCACCCGTGCCCCCCGGGGTAGGTGAAGAGGTCCTTGGTGTATATAATGTATGATTCACGCAGGGAATATACATAATCCATACAATTCTCAGGTATTATACATATTCCCCGATTTAACAAATCGATTTTTAGACATATTTTCGTTAACTACTTCATTCATGGTTGTTAGAAGAATTGATCTCTCTTGTATCAATATAACATTGTTTATATGCTAGAAAAGGGTTGTAAAAAACATATGCAAATGTTTGTAGCCTGGTTGATTTGAACAATAATTAGCCAACACTGTGATGAAAACAACGTTTGTATAGGCGTCGCTGTCTCCTAAATAAGAGAAATTTATTGTTGTGACAACATATGGTCATTATTGTCATTACAGCAAGTATTTTAAAATAAAAGCGACAAAACCATTTCCATATTTATTGAAATATCTGCCCAAAACAAGTCGATTGTTCGATTCCGACTATATTTATGAGCATGTGTTTATGAATCACCATCAAATAGTGATGGTACCAGGTGTTTGCGAAAAGGTGAGCGCATCCTGCACCACCGGGGGCATCCGTCACAAACATATCCAAAGGAAGGTCAATTGTTCACCTGAAAAAACACGGGATCATATGGTACAAGTCAAAAATGGGAATTGTATTGGACATCATGTTTGTCATTGATGCGTCAATTTTGGAAAAGTCCTCCACATGACAACAATAAAACCTTTTAAACCTTTACTCCCTGAAGGTGGCAGCCATGATCAAACAAATGCATAATTGTCTCAAACGTTTGACATTTAAGATAGAAATTTCAAAAACAGACATTTTTATATCTATGTGCTACATCATTGACCTTAATTTTAAATTAGTCTTAAGTGATTTTACAATTGAATTAAGGCAGCAGACGAACTAATTTTTTATTCAACCCTAATTAAAACTTTCTTAAATGAGTTTGCATTTTTGTCGATTCATCAAATACAGTTTGGCGTATGTCAACTTTATCAATAAAACAATTATGAATACCCCCAAAAATATTTTCACTTTTTCTTTCTTTGAAAATTAGTCTCTTCGTGAAATTGAATTATATATTTACTATTTTGTCAAATAAATATTTAATTAGAATTCATAAACTCATTAACTTTGCTGTATTGATACCTGAGAGAATAATTCTTCTAACAACCATGAATAAAGCAGGTTCAGTGAATATGCCTGAAAACCTTGTTATTAAATGTAAGAGATTATGTAATTTATATTCCCTGCGTGAATCAGGTATAACCTATCTTCCCTGAACATTTAAGGGATTATTCATATTCCCTGATTTGACATATTCCCTATAAAATATATAAGTGGGATGGACATCAACGACGTCGTACAGGGTAGGTGAAGTGGTCTGTGGTGAATATAAGGTGTGTGTGTGTGTGTGTGTGGGGGGGGGGGGGGGGGGGGGGGGGACATCAACGAGGCCATACAGGGTAGGTGAAGTGGTCTGTGGTGTATATAAGTGGGGTGGACATCAACGACGCGGTACAGGGTAGGTGAAGTGGTCTGTGGTAAATATAAGGGGGGTGGACATCAATGACATCAACGACGCCATACATGGTAGGTGAAGTGGTCTGTGGTAAATATAAGGGTGGTGGACATCAATGACGTCATACAGGGTAGGTGAAGTGGTCTGTGGTGAATATAAGGGGGGTGGACATCAATGACGTCATACAGGGTAGGTGAAGTGGTCTGTGGTGAATATAAGGGGGTGGACATCAACGACGTCGTACAGGGTAGGTGAAGTGGTCTGTGGCGTATATAAGTGGGGTGGACATCAATGACGTCATACAGGGTAGGTGAAGTGGTCTGTGGCGTATATAAGTGGGGTGGACATCAATGACGTCATACAGGGTAGGTGAAGTGGTCTGTGGCGTATATAAGTGGGGTGGACATCAACGACGCCATACAGGGTAGGTGAAGTGGTTTGTGGTGTATATAAGTGGGGTGGACATCAACGACGTCGTACAGGGTAGGTGAAGTGGTCTGTGGTGAATATAAGGGGGGTGGAGATCAATGACGTCATACAGGTTAGGTGAAGTGATCTGTTGGTGTGTTGGCTTTTCATCCTCAATGATATAAACCGATACCCCTTGGATCATATTCACATGCACTGGACCTGCATCACTTGGGCCATCTGAGTGAGTCACTTGGGTTTCAACACCGCTTCCAACAACGTTTGAGTGACATCACGGCGTGTCAGCTTGATGTGGGAGGCAAGCCTAAAGTCATCCACTTTGGTGAAACCCACAAGCATGAGGTGTTGACACAGGAATATAGTCAGGACGAATGGATTCGAACCCGTGGCCATTGGTTTCTGGCTCGCCTAAGGTACGCAACTCTGCATAGCGAATTGCGGCGCCTTACACAACTGGACCACCCGTGCCCCCTACTTCTCCCATTGGAACCTAACACGTCGTGGTTATTGACGTAGAGCTCAAAGTCTTTAACCAAACTCACTCACTCATAAGAAAAAAAGGAATGACACATCCCGCTTATATATGTCAAACGTTCTCAACGATGTGAGCATGAAAGTCTATTCAGCGGATACAGGGACCTGCGTTCCACTAATACCAACTGTCAAGCTAAGACGAAACCACATGAGTACACGTGCACTGCCAGGAAGATACCCCATGTCTTCCAAAAGCGAAGAACACACAGCAGCTCATGACTTCAGGTGCTTTCCCTACAGCAACGGGGGCGGTCGGGTAGCCTAGTGGTTAAAGCGTTCGCTCGTCACGCCGAAGACCCCGGTTCGATTCCCGACATGGGTACAATGTGTGAAGCGTCCCCGTCGTGATATTGCTTGAATATTGCTAAAAGCGGCGTAAAGCCATACTCACTCACTCACTCTACGGTATGATATATAAAAGGATAGGGGTCGTCTCACAAACAAAACCGGGACGTAAAAGGATGTGAGGCAGCTTTGATACAATGGTGATTAGGCGTACAGTGTACATGCTGTATGAGCAGAAGGAACTGTAAGCCTTCGTTTTCACTATGGCCGGAATATGCCAGAGCTTACAGTCCTAGTATTGTGGCCAGACCAGTGTGTGACGGTGGTTCTGTTTCAAACCCACAATAAATTTAAATAACAAATTGCTGAATAAAACACACAAGACAAATCTCAGCACGCGTAGGTTTATTCACACACCGCAATGTCCCACATAGTCATTTGACAATTCACGACAACAACGTGTAAGAAACAAAATGGCCACTCTACACAGAGAGCACGTCGGTCTGAACTGACGAACAGACCAAAGTTGAAAGATGGCCCAGTACCTCTCATCGGATTTCGTACAATTGGAGGAAATTAAAGACATAATTAATGTTACCCGGACTACATTAATTATTGCTCTTCGTGAGATGGTATTTAGACACACCGCACGTGGCGATGACCCAGTAGTTTTCAGGGGAACATATTCCATCCTGCCTATGAAGTTCAATTATCTCCGCACCATTCGTGACTATCACAATCAGGCTTCCAGGTCAGTTACCTTGCAGAAACCTGGATGAATAAGAATCAATCCTGCATCTGCATGTGCATACGGCTACCGTCAGATGGACGAAAAGCACCCATGGTAAAGGTAATCGCGTCATTGTTTCGCACGCCGGAACCCGTGATCCGGGGCTTAATGATGGATGTGGGCTAGATTTCGAGGCGGAAAAGAAAATTGATGATCGTCATACGGAAATGAATGGTGGTTGGAATATCAACTACTGCCCAATCTGAACACCCCCGGTGTCATTGTCACTGATAACGCCAGCCATCATAAGGTCCGGGAACCACATGCTGTCGCACCAACCACGAGAAGTCTGAAGCCTGATGTCGACGTCAGACTATCTGAACAAAAGTTCAACTCGCCTTAACAAGAAACCAGTAAAGCACAATTCAGATATTCGGGCGGCACAACATGGTCACCTTGTCTTTCCGACCCCGGTCAGGCATGGTGAGCTCAACCCTATGGTGCTTATCTGAGCTAACTGTGAGCGTTTGTGGCAAGACATAACGAAACATTCAAAGTCACACATGTCAAAGGGTACCACAACACATCCTTTCCTGGAATCACCTGAGAGGTATGGAAAAGTGCTGAAGATCGCTCTCTTGAAATAGAACGTTAGTACCGCCAAAATGCTATCAGCCTTGTTGCACCAGTTATCATACCTTTGTGTGATAGTGTAGATTCAGATAAGTCATCAGCTGAGTCAGATGCTAGGTATAGAAATCCTTTGGAGAACAACAAAAACTTCTAGATTCAAACCCCCAACCTTCCAATATACTCAACCCGTTTCATATCTTTTAACTATTCTATCATTTTCCAAGCAAATATGATGCAGATCATATCTTAATTGCTATCCCCGTCAACGCACATCTCAATAAAGTACAATGACAGCAATATTTTGAGACCACCCCCAACTCAGTACATTTGCACCTGTGACAATGCACGGGCCGGTGTGAGGTCACCACCTCGGGACGGGTGTCAGGTAATTAATTACGTCAGGCTTTTGGCCGTTTCAGACATGCAAGGCAACTCACGACCATTTTCTTGATTATCAACTTACCTGTAAACAAACATTTGTAGGCTAATCAAATTGTCAGTTAGGATAGGCTAGGTACATTTGCGTTATTTCCATAGCTCTATGATTCGTGTTTATTAAATGGAGCCAGGAAAGCATTTTCCTCGCATTGGCATGAATGTGTGTGGCCTCGTCCTGCCCCATGACTGGGGAAAATAATTATTTATTTTCTGAAAAAACACACCAAAATACAAAAACAAGTCTAGTCAGCTCTGGATACCTCTATTCCACTTGGGGGCGGTCGGGTAGCCTAGTGGTTAAAGCGTTCGCTCGTCACGCCGAAGACCCCGGTTCGATTCCCGACATGGGTACAATGTGTGAAGCCCATTTCTGGTGTCCCCCGTCGTGATATTGCTGGAATATTGCTAAAACCATACTCACTCACTGACTCTATTCCACATGAAATCAGCATCAGGGAAATTGTCTGATTAAAATGTGGAGCCAAGAAGTCATTTGTGTAATATACAATTTCATACACTATATGTTAGTCTGGGGGAGGCTGGCATGTCAAGGTTGTTGGTGGAGGAATCGTCGGTGTTACATGCTCAAACTACTCGCCGCCACATCAATCTGGTAACAGAAGGTTACGCCTTTTCCCAGGTTTGACATGAATAACGGAACGTGCGATTGCCCGCAACATGACCTGTCTTCAATTAACACCCTTTATACCTTCCTCTAACAAAGCACGCTGCGATAATGTATATTTAACACCCGAAGTGCGTCACTTCATTCACATGCCGAGTAAGAGGGAGAGGAATTATTAATAAGATGATGATACTACCACGACCACAACAACATGAGACGCAGGCATGACGCACATGCAGGAGAATACTTTCCTTTGTTTGTCGTTTAACGCCGGGCTCAGCAATATTCCAGCTATATGACGGCGGTCTGTAAATAATCGGGTCTGGACTAGACAATCCAGTGATTGACATCATGAGCATCGATCTACACAATTGGGATATGATGACATGCACAAACCAAGTCAGCGAGCCTGACCATCTGATCCGGATATTACGACAAGCCATAGTCACTCATCTCTTACGGCAAGCATGGGTTGCTATAGATCTATTCTCTACCCGGATCTTCACGGGTCAGCAGACTCCTTAAAAGTGAGACATGACTGACAAAAGGCATAAATTCACACATAGATTTAATATTCGCCCAGGCCTTTTCTGTTAGGCTATCCTAAGGCTTAATACACACATTTGGGAGAGAACTTTCAAAAGTAAATTTAATCGTTATCAATGGAGTGGATAAATTGTTTACGCAGCGGTCGGCAATATTCCACCGATAACAAACTTCACTGTTAAATAATGTCTCTGTGCCATCTGCCTTTAGCTCTGTCCCCTGTTGGGGCTAAAGCCATGCTGTCATTCACTCATTTGCATCACTGGTTGGGGCTAAAGCCATGCTGTCATTCACTCATTTGCATCACTGGTAGAGGCTAAAGCCATGCTGTCATTCACTCATTTGCATCACTGGTTGGGGCTAAAGCCATGCTGTCATTCACTCATTTGCATCACTGGTTGGAATATTGCTGAGAGCGGCGTAAAACAACAAACCAACAAATACATAGAGGCTATACCAAATCAGGACACAATGAAGTGATTCCGGGATAATGGTAGTTTTAACTTTTCCATTAGCTACCGAACTGTCATGAAACATCTCCATCTGAAAGGGCTAACTCCAACATCCATCCATGCGGACATGCTGTCAACTTCAGCGGATGATGTTGCTTTCCTCAGGGAGTGAGCAGTCGAGTTCATGAGGGAAAGATGATGCAAGGTCCTGAACACCTGATGTTTTAATGTTGTTAAAATATATGTTCATGGATGATCGACGAACCACTACGTCACATAGCCAATACATTAGGGATCTTCTTGTTTGTGTGTTTGTTGTTTAACGCCGCACTCAGCAATATTCCAGCTATAAGACGGCGGTCTGTAAATAATCGAGTCTGGACCAGATAATCCAGTGAACGACATCATGAGCATCAATCCACGCAATAAGGATACGATGACATGCATCAACCACGTCAGCGAGTCAGACAACCCGATTCCGTTAGTCACCTCGTACAAGCATAGTCGCCTTTTACGGCAAACATGAGTTGCTGAAGACCTGTTCTACCCCGGATCTTCACGGGTCATCTATAATGAGAGTTGAAAACATTTTGAGGAGCGAATTGGACACGACAAAGTTTCAGCAAGCTGGGTTTCAAGGCTCTTGATCAGAAAAGATGCTGGTTCATCATCTTTAGTGAGAATTTGCCAGAAATGGATTTCACACATTGTACCCATGTCGGGAATCGAACCGGGGTCTTCGGCGTGACGAGCGAAAACTTTAACCACTAGGCTTCCCGACCGCCCCCAAAATGGAAGGAGGCGAGGTTCAGAACAATTGCACTAATATAGCGATTAACGTGCATGCACTGTCTGCAGCGTCATTGAGATACTATGTGGCTTGAATACCATACTCACAATATACTGACCCCAAGCCAACCGCCATGCAGGGTAACGAGTACAATCTTTACCTCTTCAGGACTGATGCGACAGGGATTAAACTACCGACAATCCGCTCTCAGGCACTCTCTTACAAGCATTATGCAAATGTCATTTTCTGCTGTGGAGGTCTTTATACACCACCAAGAGAAGTATTCTATACACCAGTGGGATCAAGGAACTCCAGCATCGTTGGCATGAGTGTGTACATCAAAGGTGTGGATCACACCTTATGTTTTAAATACCCGTACAAGGTGTGATGCCTATCTGTTGTCTCAATGTGTAATAGTCAATCACCGTTGTCGAACTTACGGTTGTCTCGAAGTAAAAGCATGGTCCCCGAGTAATCACTCATTTTTGGTTGTGTCGAACGTTAAACTCAAATTATTTACTTTGGTCACTTCAACTTCGACCCAACCATGTTTTACTATTTCAAACAGTAAAACAATACTCGCTCACTGTTTTAAGTATATTTTTGGCTGAGTAAATGTTGAAATCCGTTGGAATTTGATACTCTAATACGATAAGCCAGTCAAAACCAAGCTATAAATGTGAAAATCTTTTGTTTCTCCAGAAGAGCAAACACTTTAACCACTCGGCCAACCCCAGCAAACATGTTCGTGGCAAGAGGCAGCAAGAGGAGACAAACGTGGACAAACGGGATTGTGGTCAGGTTTGCCAACTTAGGCAATGTATGTCATTGAACCCCAACTGCATAGACCCACAATGTCAATCATTGGATTGTCTGGTCAAGACTCGTTTACTTACAGACCACTGAGTGCGGTGACAAACAAACTAAACCACAGAGCCTACACGAGACAATATCATCCTTAGCACAAAGACAACAAGAGCCATGTGGAGTTCATACATCTCAGTCTTTATGTCATCCCAGCAATTGACGACCTCACAGTGGGTAGTACAAATACAATGTTATCTTTACAAATTGGCAAAACTTGTATCACAGTGGATAGTTTGAGTAGGGCCGGCATCACAGAATTTCTCACTTCCACGAAAGACAAATAAATATTCTATCATAAAAATATCCTAGGAATGAGAAGGGCTTGTTCTGTTGAAAATTAATTCAGTCGTGTGTTTAGAACAAGTATGGAATTTGATTGACTTTCATTCTGCAGTCAACATTCTATTTGAGATCTGATCATGGTTAATCCAATACGAAGCACAAGCAACAAGCTGGCCAATATAAGTCTTCAAATCGACTGGAATAATCCATCTTCAACCTTTCCGATTCTCATGCAACATTAGGATTTTATTCTTACAACTGACATAAAATCATTCTTTTAAACTATGTGGCAAAGAATTTGTCAAACTATTAGTCTTCATTATTGGAATTCTCAAACAGAGTTTTATACAGATTACAAACCACATACTTGAAAAAAATACTTTTATGGGACTATATATTGATGATTTTCCTTATATGACATTCGGAATCCCTCTACTGAATGAACAGTTGCCCAACATTTGAACAAAGCTATTACGACTCACATACGACTAGAGTTGAGTCGTATTGGGAGGAAAGCACTTTGAATGCTGCTGCGCCATGTATAAGAACCTGTTGTTGTACTGATGGGTTTGAAAGGCAAGGGATGCCAGCCCGATTAAGGTACTTGACACGTGCCACTAGCACTCCACTGAAACTCTTCAGGCAGAGCTGGAAGGAAGCAACATCATTCAACAGGAAGCACCTACAGTCGTTCCACAAAGCACTCGGGCACCCTGTCAAATTGAGCACTTCCTTCAAAACAAAATACTGTTCAAAGGGCATTTAAAACAATGTTGTTCCAACAAATAGCACATGTGATGCTTATATAGCACTGTTAATCACTTCTTCTTGAGCTGAAGCCACGAGCGGCCATTGTTTGGGGTCCAGCTGAGGACCGCTGTTATCAACTGATGTTGCAGGCACACTCCTTCCCTCACAGGTTTTGGTGAATTTCAGTGATTGAGGAGGGGTGGTCACCTGGACAACTGTCACTATGACAACCCCTCGATCAGATCTGAACTGCGAACACTCTCCTTTCGCACGTGACAATCTCTCTTTGCTGAGATGAAGCATTCACTCGCGCAATCGTTCATCATTCAGCCATAGGCATAGGAGACCGTCGCGGTCAACATGGTAGTAGTCAAAGGCAGACCAAGACAGCTGCCCACTCGCATCAATTTCATCTGGAAGGAGAACAAAAAAATACGTCACCTGATTAAAAAAAAAAACATGTTACAGATACAAATGTTACACTGGTGAATGAATATTGCTTTACACTACAGTACTGCACAGAAAGAAAGGCTTGGACTAGGGGCTTATGTCACCGGCTGTTGAGGTAACTATTTCCACTATATTACGGAGTCAGCTAAATGTGAAAGCGAAGTTTAAATAAAACTTAATATTTATCCCTTTCTTGAAACCAAATGCATAGGTTTGAAATTGGACTCAGGGACTCGGGAATATGAACCAATGATCATTGCATCACAGCTTGATTTTGTTTGTTTAACGCCGCACTCATCAATATTCCAGCTATATGACGGCGGTCTGTGAATAATCAAGTCTGGACCAGACAATCCAGTGATTGACATCATGACCATCAATCTACTTAATTGGGATACAATGACATGCATCAAGTCTGACCATCCGATCCCGTTAGTGGCGTTTTACAGCAAGCATGGGTTGCTGAAGACCTATTCTACCCCAGACCTTCATGGTGGGATCACAGCTTGCTCTTTGGACTTCTGGGGCACTTTTGCCCTCATTTCACCTTAGAAAGAGCAACTTACGATGAAGCATTCTTCATTTTTCTAATTTCTTTAGTTGCCCATGTAGCCAGGGTTTTGGCCTTTGTTAGTTTGGACCTCCTCCCCAGCGTGAGGAGGTTCTGGATGCTCTCCTTCTCCACCATCGGGAGCATGCTGTTGCCGAACGCTGTACTCAAATCACTGCCAACACAAACACAGTGGGATTACTCTTTGCCACACAGATATGCAGATAGGCCAAAACCATGCTGAAGCAATATCTTGGATAAATGGTATCGAAAATGTGTAAATAATGGAGAAAAGGAGCCGGGATAGAAAGAAAAATCTACATATATTCTGTGCCCATCTGCTCAGTAACGCTGAAGGGCCAATTGATCCAGAAGTTGGGCGTAACTCGTAGTTAACTAATGTCTGTCAGACTTACCCTATAAGTCCACAGCAGGCAGCTATATTACTGTCCGTCTTGTCCTCGTCTACCGCTATATGCTCGATGAAGGAGATCATGTGTGCAACATGAGGCTGTAGAATGTTCACCTCAGCTGTAGTAATAAGACAATATGTCAACACCTATATGACAAGACAATATGTCAACACCTATATGACAAGACAATATGTCAACACCTGTATGACAAGACAATATGTCAACACCTGTATGACAAGACAATATGTCAACACCTGTATGACAAGATAACATGTCAACACCTGTATGACAAGACAATATGTCAACACCTACATGACAAGACAATATGTCAACACCTACATGACAAGACAATATGTCAACACCTACATGACAAGACAATATGTCAACACCTACAAGACAATATGTCAACACCTACATGACAAGACAATATGTCAACACCTACATGACAAGACAATATGTCAACACCTATATGACAAAACAATATGCCATACACCTACACTGAGACAACAAGACTATCCGATAACGCCAAGGCGACAATCCGTTAACGCCAAGGCGACAAGACAATTGACGCTTTGATGACAGGATAACATTTGCCTACACAGAGACCTGACTTGTGAAGAGGGATAATTATAGGGTGGGGCCTTGTGCTTTTCAGCCCCTAAACTTGAAATAATAAGAAGGCTCACATTTTCAAATACAATGGGCCATTTTAACAGTATCCTTTATGGACATACCTCTGGAATATTTGAAATTTTTACATAAAGGGTCCATGTCAGAAAATTCCTAGAATGAACCCTGTGTTTATCAAGCCACAGTTTAAAGACGCAATCAGGGGTCTCCTGCAGCTGTATCTCTTGGTAGGACTTACTACTGATTTGTTCTCCATCGCCTTTCAATCCCTGCACGATGCCAGTATAGGCCTCCAGACAGCCCTCTCGCAGTTCATTCAGATAGTCAATCATGTCGTAGTCGGTCTACAAACAAGTATTGAAAACTTTCAAATAGATTCACTCAGGGAATGGTTTGTTACCTAATCAATCACAACTATTCTTACAGATTCATTTGACAAGGTGAATAGTCACCCCCCCCCCCCCCCCCTAAGTGATGCAGGTCTGAAGTTCAGCATCACTTTGGTGAAACTTAAGAGCACGAGTATGAAACTGAAAAACCAAAAAACAATCAGGGCGAACCAGGATTTGAACCCACAGTCATTGGGAAGGAACTCTGCACAGCAAATTGTGGAGTCACCCATGTCCCCAATTGTTTAAAGCCGCACTCAGCAATATTCCAGCTATATGACGGCGCTCTGTAAATATTCGAATCTGGACCAGGCAATCCAGGGATTGATATCATGAGCATCAATCTACGCAACTGAGATACAATGACATGCATCAACAAAGTTAGCGAACCTGACCACCCGATCCTGTAAGTCGCCTCTTACGACAAGCATTGTCACCTTTTATGGCAAGCATGGGTTGCTGAAGACCTATTCTACCCCGGATCTTCACAGGTCTGTCCCCAATAGAGTGAACTGTGTATGAGAGGCCAGTCACAAATGATTCCTACAAGCAGAGTATTGCTACTCGTTCTTATAATGGTTACCGAAGTCATAATTCACATGTAACTGATCTCAGGTTGTTATAATTGCTGACTGTTGATGAAAGGGAGGAGTTACCTTATCTACTTGAGCTTGTGATGCCTGCTGCAGGGTACCAAGCACAAACTCCAGGTAGTTTCGGAACTGTGGGCCAATGGCAAGAGCTATATCACCAAACACTGACAAGATCTGTGGTTTGACGGATCGGTGTACACTTTCGTTCTGAAACAAGAAAAAACCCAGATTACAACAATAGTTGGAACAAGAATCACTGTTTGTGGTGTCTTAATGCTTCATTTAGAACCTGTCACATACCCTAAATATTCTTCATATTTTCTGATACATATCTACATAACACTAACAGATCTTACAATGTTATGATAATAAATCCTGTTCACACCACAATCATCTCAGAAAGACTAATAATAGGATCATTGCGTATCACTCCAAGAAAGGCAATGGAATTCATCACAGATTATTGTGGTGGAACGAGAGAGGTTTTACACACCTCTGGGCCATATTCCTGCTAACAGCAGGGGACAGAAGTAGGGGCTTTACCAATGGTACACGTGTGGAACCATACAACACTGACATACATAAATAAACCCCATCATCCAAACTGGGGTAGATTTTTGTTTTGTTTGTTGTTTAACATCGCAATCAGCAATATTCCAGCTGTGGCGGGTGCCTGTAATAATCGAATCTGGACCAGACAATCCAATGATTGATATTGTGAGCAACGATCCACGCCATCAACCAAATCACCGAGCACCCAATCCATCTGGTCACCTCATACATAGGTTGCTGGGGACCTACTGTCACCCAGAATCCCTACAGAGTGTCAGGCTGACACAGCAGGAGCAAGAGCCAGACTAGTTTGTGCATCGAGCGTTAGAGGGAGGAAAACCAGAGCTGATGCAGGTTTTAGAGTGATTGACTTGGGTTTAACGCCGCTTTGAACAGGGTTCCAGTTATATCATGGCGTGTCAGCTTGATGTGGAAAGAGATGCAGGTCTTAGAAGTTAACCATTTTCGTGAAACCCACAGGTATGGTGCTGACAAACCTAGAAACATAATTGGGCGAACTGGGATTCGAACCCACAATCATAGGTTTCTGGCGTGCCCAAGGGACTCAACTGCACAGCAAATTGCAGCGTCTTGACGACTGGGCAACTCATGCCCCCTGGCAGGTTTTAGATGTTTACCATGTGAAACCCACAAGCGGTGCTGACAAACCTAGAAACAGGGCGAACCGGGATTTGAATCCATGATCATAGGTTTCTGGTGTAAAAGAGAAAGACAGTGAATAGTGGCACCTTGACAACTTGGCCACCCATGCCCCCAAAATGGTATTGAATATACCAATAGTACGAGAGTGGTGTAAGTTGATATGTTAGATTGGCACGTGACATACTAACCCGATCCATTGACATAACATAGCTTGTAAAAAGTCATTGGGTGTCATTATTTCAACTTGAAACCTCATTGTTATTCATGGCAAACTACATACATCTCACGTTTCTATCAATGTTGTCAAATTGTTACCTTAAACATGTTAAAGGAAAGACCCCACAGTCATCTCAGAAAGACTAATAATAGGATCATTATCTATCACTCCAAGAAAGGCAATGGAATTCATCACAGATGACTGTATTGGTCTGAGATTTAATCAATGGGGGAAGATGAAGGCTTCGCGATGTAGAGAATCCTCACCAAAATCACCTACACAGATGGTAGTCAGGAAAACACAGGTACTTCATTGCGACTTACAATGTCCTACTGGTGAGTCATTTTACCTGACGGTTAGCACGATATGAACTGTACAACAGGGGCTTGCAATAATCAAGTCTGGTCCAGACAACTCAGTGATTTATGTAACCATGACAACATTCCACACTGTTGAGGAACAATGACACTCAATCACCACTTCACTGAGCCAACACAATAGATCCAATTTAGTGTCCTCTTATGACAAGCACTTGAGTGACGGGGATCTATTCTATCCCGGGACATATGGGGTAGTCTTACGAGGCTAAACAATGGTAGGCTTTAATAGGGACAAAACCTGGATCAAAGGAAGTCAATGTAACAATCCAATTCTTATATGGCCGGCCTTCCTGTAGTATAAACTTGGAAACCTCTTTTCACTCATGCAAAGTTATATATATTTCTTATTTCTATAAATGTTATGAAATTGTTTTAATTATGACACCACAGTCATCTCAGAAACATAGTAATAGGATCATTGTTTATCACTCCAAGAAAGGCAATGGAATTCATCATAGATGACTGTGTTGGTCTGAGATGTTACAGCATGAAAGAGTGAGTGAGTGAGTGAGTGAGTGAGAGGTTTTACGCCGCTTTTAGCAATATTTCAGCAAATTCGCGACGGGGGACACCAGAAATGGGCTTCACACATTGTATACATATCAGGAATCAGACCCGGGTCTTCAGCGTGACGAGCGAACGCTTTACTCACTAGGATACCTGACTGCCCCTACAGCAAGAAAGAAAAGGGAGGCTTCTTGACTTAGAAGATCCTCACCACAACAAGACACACAGATCATAGACCTGCAAAGGACTACCAGTTAGTTGTTTTGCATCACGGTCAGCAATCTTCCAGCTATATGATGATGGCCTGGAAATAATTAAGTGATCAATATAGTGAAGAACAATCCACACTGACCGGGTAGGGTGACACATAATGAACCAAGCCACCAATTAGGGGCCTCATACGATCAGAATGGTTTGTGGGTGACCTATTCCAACACGGAATTTCCAGTGTTCTCAAATTAAGAAATCAATCTTCACAGCACAGGGCAAGTTTATTTGTTAAGACTTAATATCAATCTCATTTAAATAAGATCTTAGTTCTCGCTACCGCTAAACAAAGATCTAAAGACATCCCATTAGGGGTCACATCACAATAACCTTTCATCCGACCAATCAGAGCGTCGCTTACCAGATCATGAAAGTGACAGTTGGAATGTGATTTCTAATCATGCAACCTCGAAAACTTACACATGGGGTATTCCGAACGATAGTTACGGGCTTAACGACTGAATCCACACAATCTAGACCATCTATTAGCCATTCCAGAATGTTCTTTTGTTCAGGTTTCAAATGTTTAATCGAGAATTTGTCAATATGTTTTGAAGTGTAGGCGCCAATTTGAAATTAGTGTCGTAAAGCACGAGAAAGCAGCCTTCTGATTGGGTAATGTCGACCTATTGTCAGTCATTCCAGTCAAAGTTCACGCAAGGCCGGTCTGACATGACCCATAATGGGGTGTTCTCACTTGTTTGTTTTGCGGTTTTGAGAACTAAGATCCAATTTTAATGAGATTGTCTTAAAATTTACTTCAATCAAAATCATTACACCAAAGTCATCTCAGAAAGACTAATAATAGGATCATTATTTATCACTCCAAGAAAGGCAATGGAATTCATCACAGATGACAGTAGTGATTTCTGATTCAATCCAACACCAATCAGCGTGGTCACACAATGGAAACCACTGGGCGACTGGGGATCAGTTGTGCCAAGGAATCCCCAAGAAGACAGGGACACTCGGCTTTTTGACAACTTAGGGGCACTTGAAGTATATTCTGTACCTGATTCACCATGACTTCATTCCACTATAGATCAGTTCTATCAGTTCCAACATTAAATTTAGGATTTACGATACTTGCTTGTATTGAGGGAGTGAGTATAGTTTTCGCCGCTTTTGGCAATATTCCAGCAATAGAGGGCGGGGGAACACCTGAAATGGGCTTCACACATTGTACCCATGACGGGAATCGAACCCGGGTCTTCAGCATGATAAGCAAACGTTTTAACCGCTAGGCTACCCGACATTGTTTGTAATGAGCATTAATAGATACATCACAGTCACCGGTAATCAAGCACGTTTGGGATATTCAAATGAGACAAAGTGTGAGCAATGTGCCACAATAACAGGTTCACTAACCAGCAAGCTGCCCCGTCCCTTCTAATGACAAGCACTCATCGTGCAGGGGACCTATTCTAACCAGTCCCAAAGGCAGACATATTTCTTGAATAACAAGATAAAAATGTGCGACACAATTAGCATGGTTAGTAAAAATTTCACAAAAAGAAACATGAGTAGACCCTGTGTACAGCCCAAATAACCACTGACCCATCAATCAGGAGATCTATGTATAACCTGGCAGACACTTGATCTATTCCTACAGATACTACCCCTTAATAGGAAATTGAATTTGTTTCAGTTAACATATATGCTAACTGGTCCTAATATTTGAAATGGCTTAACAGTGCAAATTAAACAATTATTCAATAAATAATTAGATAAATCATTTACCACGGAGTGAAGCACACCACAATCATCTCAGAAAGACTAATAAAAGGATCATTGCATATCACTTCAAGGAAGGCATAGGAAATCATCACAGATAATTGTGGTGTGCAGATGTCACGACGGCAAAAACTGTAGAACTGGATAAGGTTAGAAATACATTCTGAAGATGTTACAAGAATGTTAACTTAAGGCAGAGACTCCACTGACAGAAGAAAGAAGTCAAACAAGGAGAGCTAAGAATCAGACACAAATCTTGTGGCAAAATAAGACCAGCTATTGATGTTATAAGATTCAGTTAGCAGGAACTTTCAGACCAGATGTGTTCATGATGGCGATACTAACGCAAACATGTTTGACTTGGGCGTGTCTGACCCAGCAGGTTTGGGGTGTGTGTACAGATTCCGACTCATGGGAAGAGAGTACTCACTCGGAGGTTCTCCATGAGCAGCAGCATCAGGTCGTTGCAGTACGGAAACACCTTGTTCCCCAGGGCCCGACACAGGTCGCCCACCAGACCCACTGCCGCCACACACACCTGCCAGCATGAGCAAATAGAATTCAGAATGGCTAAAAATGTCAAAGAAAGAGTTGACTTGAATCTGACATGATCTTAATACATACTTTAATCTATAATTATGTTGGTTGGTTGGTTCGTTGTTTAACGCCGCACTCAGCAATATTCCAGCTATATGACGGCGGTCTGTAAATAATCGAGTCTGGACCAAACAATCCAGTGATTGACATCATGAGCATCGACCCACGCAATTGGGATCGATGACATGCATCAACCATGTCAGCGAGTCTGACCACCCGATCCTGTTAGTCGCCTTTTAAGACAAGCATAGTCACCTTCTACAGCAAGCATGGGTTGCTGAAGACCTATTCTACCCCGGAATCTTCACGAGTCCTATATTTATGTGCAAACATCCTTCAGAATTCAAAGATGGAAGCTTGATACTTATAACATTTATTTAATGATGAAGGTCTTACTGATACATAATTATTATTAATAAATGAACCTTTTTGGCTCCTTAATCCATCTTAACCTTGAGGCAGATGCCAGGCTCCTTACATGACCAGGTGGTCATGACTGAAGGGTGAATATTGCCTAATGTAACATCAGCAATTTCACATGATATTCAGCCAGTCACGAAAGGGTTCAGTTTGACATCTCTTTGGTATTTCAGTTATAATATGGCAAATTTAACAAAGGTTATATTCGGGATAACACTTTCTGAGTAAAGTACAGATTCTCGTACTTTTTTTTAGTAGAGTCCCATCCGGAATTCGAACCCACACTGCCAGAGTGAGGCACCTAATCGCCAGCACAAAGTCAGCAATCTAACCCTCTCAGCCACTGATGGCATTGTGTATTTACAATATGGCAAGTCAACTTCATGTGGGAGCAAAACCCTAAGTGAAACAGGTCTTTGTTACAGAGATGTTTGTTTACTAATTCAATGAAACCCACATCACAAGAATCATAAGGTTAAATTTAAGATTTGAAAACCAATAATCACGACAAAAAGATGCAACTCTGCATGGGTATGGTGCTGACCAACCAAGAAATAATCAGGGTAAAAACTTGGCATTCAATCCACTGATCACTGACCAAAGGGAGGCAACTCCACAAGGCTGTCATGTAACTGACAGCTGTTAACACTACATTCTGACTGTCCCACCCACCTGGTACTCCTGATAGTTTTTGAGTCCTATGGTCAGGTACGGCTTGAATGCCTCCATGTACTTCTCGAAACCATCACCAAGAACTGGAACAAAGAGTGGAATAATAATCAGCCTTGCAAACATCTGGCAAAGGTCTAAACTGAACTGCCTACAACACCTTGATTTCTTTTCATAAACATGGGTACAGCATCTTTTGTAGTCACATGTCAAACTTTTAATTTTCAAATGATTTTCTCTCTCCATTTCTTTGACAACAGAAAAAAACAATCTTAATACAACTACTACTATATTACCTTCTGATAGAATAAAAACACAAACTGTAATGAACTGGTTTATTCTGCACCAAGTATATAAATCAAGGAGTTCTAAGTGCAAACTGTGAAAACACCCAGACAACCAACATCACATCACTAAGAGAGGTGAGGTGAACTTGGGTTTAACGTCGCGTCCAAGTTTATTGCACTTATATAGCGTGCGAGTGTGCACTGAGATACCATGCCGCAGTTTAACATGGATACCCACTCAGACACAGAATACTGACTCCGAGTCGAACAGTCCTTGTTTCATCCCCTTAATGCCCAGCGCCAGACAGGGTAACAACAAATACCATCTTTTGGTATGACACGGCTGGGGATCAAACCCCGGACCTTCCACTCTCCAGGTGGACGCTCTACCACTAGACCACGGAGGCGGTAACATCACAGAGAGGAGAGAGTGGAGAGCATCTTCGAGGACTCCAGACTTCCCTGCCCTACAAGATGTCTGACACATACCTTCCATGAGTGTGGAGACGGCGTACAGAGCATCCTCCTGTACAACGCCGGCTTTCCCTTCCCAACAAGATGTCTGACACATACCTTCCATGAGTGTGGAGACGGCGTACAGAGCATCCTCCTGTACACCGCCTGCTTTCCCTGCCGTCATCTGGAACATCTGCAGCAACGCTGTCATGATCTGATCCGAGATCTTCGGTGCATCATCTTGAGTAACCTTTCTAAGAACACTCTGCAAGCAAGAGTTGTGTCTATGGTGAGTGTGTGTAATAGTTGGATTTTAATCTGCTTGTGGTAACCTCAAACAAAGAATGCCTGAAATTGTGTCATTCATGACTCTCTGAAACAATGTACACATAATGTAGTGCAGCTGACTAGATCATGAATAACATTCATTATCAACTCCATCACTCAGTAAATTGTTGTACTATGTTTATATATACCTACATCAAACAAGAAAAACTCACCTGCAGAGTGGCACATAGGAGAGACTGGAGGTCATTGAACTGAACACGGTCGGATGACGACTGTACAGAACCCTGGAAAACATTGACACAAACATTCAGTCAATTCACAGTCACTACCTGCTAGTCAGATCACAATCATAGGGTCCTCAGTGTCAGACCCTTGATACTAAGGGGTATTTGGTATCAATGAAAACCATTGCAATTAAAACAGTGGACAACTGTTCAAAATTCTGTCAAGTGACAAGTCTTTCCAATGTCATTGATTGATAATGAATATTATGTGTCAAGGTCCCCCCCCCCATTATGTTTTGTCACAATATTTGACTAATTCAAATTAATAATATGGCATTGAATAATACAAAAATGAATATAAATCACTCATTAGTCATGACAAAAATTTGATTATCTTGAACTCACCTCCATAGAGAGGACTCTCTCCAGTCTTTCTAGTATAATCATGGTGGTCTTCTGAACCGTCAAATAGCAGTCCTGGACAAAATAAACATCCATCAGTAACAGATTTGCAGTTGACTAAACTTCCCAATAATCATTTCACAAAAGTTCAATCAATGAACCAGAGAGAAACACACGCAAGGCTAGACGCTGTACGCTGTTACAACAAAAGTATACGGCTAATTGCAGAGATGCAAATTGAAACTAGTCCAACTATCTAATAAGTAGAACTTCATGTTATTCATAAGGTGTGCTTGTTTGTTGTCAGAGAGTGAGTGAGTATGGTTTAACGCCGCTTTGAGAAATATTCCAGCAATATCACCGCTGGGGGACATAAGAAAAGGGCTTCACATATTGTACCCATGCAGAGAATTGAACCCAGGTCTTTGGCATGACAAGCGAACACCTTAACCACTAGGCTACCCCACTACTCTGATATGTCGTCAGTATCGAAGCTTTATCCTGGTAAAGGTCTATTCCTGGTGTTTGCGAACCACTGCCACTACGCACTTACCTTGGGACTATTCTTAACTAATTCCATCAGAGCTTCATAAGCTGCATTTCTTAGATTGTGCTGGTTGCCGTCCGGCCTAGAAAAAGAGCAAAGCAAGTCTCATAAAACGATGCACTGACAAATTTGAATACGTTCCCCAATGCATATCAATATAGGCTGCTATCTAACAGTAACTGTCCTGGTAAATAGATGTTATATCACAGATTGTCAGCTTCATGTGGGAGGAACGTCTGAAGTGATGCTGTTGCTGAAGCTTACCATTTGGGTGAAATTTGCAAGCATGAGTAGGTTGCAGACAAAATTAGACAAAAATCAGGGTTGACAAGGATTCTAACCCACAATCATAGGTTTCTGGAATGCTCAAGGGACAAGTCCACACAATGATTTGCTTGGCCACTTATCACCTTAGAGAACACCTGAGCATTCTGTGCCTACGTAAACAAAAAATCACTTCCCACGTCTTAGACAAATGATTGGCAAACTGAAGGTATCAGGAAAGTACCTGTCTGTTGTCTGTAGTAACTGTTGTACAATTTGTTCAAAAGATGCAGAGAGACAGTATGTTTCTGGTTCAGCGTTCTCATCAGCTGTTTCCGCATTCTCAAAAGCAGCTTCGGCAAGACTGGAGAAAGCCTGTAGAAGAAAGCAGTCAGTCAACATAACAAAAACATTGACCAGCTATTATCTGCTCTTGTCATGCTTCTTCTGGAGTGAGTGATTGAGTTGGGTTTAACGGCGCTTTTAACAGTTATAATGCTTAATGTGGGAAGAAAGCATGCAGTGACGCAGGTCTCAGACGTTTACCACTTCGATGAAACCCACCAGCACAGGTATGATGCTGACAAACCTAGAAACATAATCAGGGCGAACCGGGATTCGAACCCACAATCATAGGTTTCTGGTGTGCCAAAGGGACACAACTCTGCACAGCGAATCTCAGCGCCTTAGACAACTGGGCCACCCGTGCCCGCTGTTTCTTCTGGACATATAATGTGCTGAACTACTTCAGTTCTGACTTCAAAGATCAGGAGGAACTTAATAACGTCTAGGATTGTCAGTCAAGTCATAAAATCTATCACTAGACAGGACTACAACTCAATCACAATGTTAAAGTGACACTGTCATTACAAATAGTAAAGTCACAATATACATCAAGGTGTTCCTACGTTACTGACTTGGTGAGTTGAAGGGTAAATCCTCTTTGAGCAGTATTTCAGATGAATGTGGAAGGAAGGAATAGGTCCTAGGTGTTAACCACTTGGGTTGCCTGAGTACAGGTAGGTATGACAAACCAGGAACAATAAAGTTAAATGTGGGATTGGAACACCAATCCTTGATGCTAGTACGACTGAAGAATTCACAGTGAATTGTCATCCTATGGATGATTGGAACAACATTCTAGACAAGTGGGACACCATAATAGACACCTTACCATTGCTTACTAGACACATTACACCCTACCCGACATCTTGGACACCATACTCGATACCTGGACACCCTACCAGACACCTGGGACACCATACTAGATACCTGGACACCATACTAGATACCTGGACACCCTACCAGACACCTGGGACACCATACTAGATACCTGGACACCATACTAGATACCTGGACACCCTACCAGACACCTGGGACACCATACTAGATACCTGGACACCCTACCAGACACCTGGGACACCATACTAGATACCTGGACACCCTACCAGACACCTAGGACACCATAGCTGAAACCTAAAGGACCCCAGGGCCGGTTCTGAACCAATTGCCCTATATTTTAATCTGAGAATGATAACCAAAATTTGTTGCAGATAAATCCCAGTAGAGAAAATTATACAAAAGGCAGCAGTATTCCTTACCCAACAGACGTTGCTGGCAACCCGTGGTTCCGCAGACAGTCCCTCCACCAGAGCTTGTAACAGCGTAGGCAGGTGGTCATTGATGACAGCATCGGGCAAGATCTCGCAGACTCGCCCCACCGTCCATGCCGCTGTGTCTCTTACAACTACACTGGGGTCTTTCAACAGAGATATCAGCTTGGGCATTGCATGCTCCACAATCTGTTTCAGCTTGGCAGGATCGGGGCCTTCCAAAATGGAGCCTGAAAGATTGGTTACAGAAACATGAACTTTTTAGGTGGATTAACACGATTAAGACAGCGTGGACTGTGAAAAGACTTGAACTCAGTCTTTAAGGGTGCTTATCGTATCACGACACCTATTTAAATTAACATTTCCGGGGGAGGGGGGGGGCTCATATGTTTCAACAGATTAACTAAAAATGAAACACCAGTCATCTCAGACGTATATAACAGGATCATTGTGTTTCACTCCAAGAAAGGCAATGGAATTCATCACAGATGACTGGTGGGTGTTCACTATGCTGTATCAATGGCTACTCCATGTTTTATGTAGACTTGCTCAGCGGACGATATTTGGCCATAAGTCTGAAGCCAATGTCAGTACAAATTACGAATTGGAGACCTGTGAAGATCCAGGGTGGAATCAGTTTTCAGCAACTCATGCTTGCCGTAAAAGGTGACAACACTTGTCGTAAGAGGCGACTGACAGGATCGGGTGGTCAGACTCGCTGACTTGGTTGATGCATGTCATCGTATCCCAATTGCGTGGATCGAAGTTCTTGATGTCAATCACTGGATTGTCTCGCCAAGACACGATTATTTACAGACCGCCGCCATATGGCTGAGTGTGGCGTTAAACAACAAACAGAATTAAAAATTTCCCAATTCATCATTATAGTTGCAACCAAGGACAACTGATGTTATGGCTTTGTAGAGGGGACTTGGAAACTTGTAGTTGAAAACAGGGCCAACTGAGAGGAAGAGGCTTCAATGTGGGGAAGAGGCTTCAATGTGGGGAAGAGGCTTCAATGTGAGGAAGAGGCTTCAATGTGGGGAAGAGGCTTCAATGTGAGGAAGAGGCTTCAATGTGGGGAAGAGGCTTCAATGTGAGGAAGAGGCTTCAATGTGGGGAAGAGGCTTCAATGTGGGGAAGAGGCTTCAATGTGGGGAAGAGGCTTCAATGAGAGGAAGAGGCTTCAATGTGGGGAAGAGGCTTCAATGTGGGGAAGAGGCTTCAATGTGGGGAAGAGGCTTCAATGAGAGGAAGAGGCTTCAATGTGGGGAAGAGGCTTCAATGTGGGGAAGAGGCTTCAATGTGGGGAAGAGGCTTCAATGTTATAGGCAGCTAAGGACCAGCTGGAATACCAACGTGTGTTGTCATGCCGACATGAACAGGTGAAGAGGGCAAATTTAGTCAAATCTAAATATTTTTTACATTTGTATACTTATCCTGCATTAAGTGAGTGTTGTATTATGTCACAATCAGCAACATTCCAGCTAAGGATGTCTTCACATGTATAACAATATCCATGAATTGATAAATGTGTCATATCAATGCTGTTTCAATACAAACTTATGAATATCAAAACTTAAATTATGAAAACAGCATTATCATTATCCCCCGCCATGGTGTTCATGAGAATTGTTGCTCATATTGTAGTGAATATGTACGGAGAAAGGGAGGTAACTCAAGAACAAAAACATTGTAGCACTCTTGATCAGTTCACTAAAACTTTTTGTAAATGGCCTAATTTTTGCACTAAAAAATATATTAAACCCACTACGAGGAAGTAGGCTACTTCAGATTCCACATGTAAATTGTGTTTTTTTTTTTTTTACTATTCGCAATACTCTGTTAATATGGGAATAAAGTTTCATGTATAATGTATGAAAAAGATAATGGATACACGATCCAGAAATGAACACTACAACCCATCTGGTTTTCAAGTTAGATTGGCTATGACAGTAGCCCAACAGAACCAATTATTTCTTGACAACGCCAAGGTCTCTGACTGGGGTATATTGGACAGTGACATATTTACCACAAGACACCATCATCTCAGAAAGACTAATAACAGGATCATTGTCAATCACTCCAAGAAAGGCAATGGAATTCATCACTGATGACAGGTGGTGTTAAGGTGTTTCATCGGGGTGTCAACAAAGTAGCAGACAAGGGAGCTAACTGCAGCTGTCATTTTTTGAACTTCATTTGTGAGTTTCTTGCTGAATGTTTTGTTTGTTGTTTAACACCGCACTAGGCAATATTCCAGCTAAATGACGGCGGTCTGTACATAGTCAAGTCTGGACCAGACAATCCAGTGATTGAAACCATGAGCGTCGATTCACACAATTGGGATCGATGACATGCATCAACCAAGTCAGGGAGTCTGACCTCCCGACCCAGTTAGTTGCCTTTTAAGTTTTACGACAAGCATGGGTTGCTGAAGACCTAGTCTACCCCGGATCTTGCTGAATGTGAAAAACTGTTCACACTTTAAAGTTTCTTTTGTGTAATTGCTTAGAAACTGTCTTTCCCATTTCATTTGTTAATTTCCCTTGCAAAGAGCAGGAAACATTCAGCCTGCAATAGTGCAAAATCTCCGAGGAAGTGATGCACAAACAATAGGTGCTCATGATAATCATAGAAGGAGTTATCTTGGATTCTAAACAAGTGTTCTAGGCAGGTAAAATGGGATCACAATCATTATTTTGTTCAAGGTTCACAATTCCGAGGTATCCTAACATTGCATTCTTTGCAAGAATATAAAATATGCTTTCTCCTCCTCATGGGTTGTGCTATCAGCATGATCAGTGATATTATAAAGCCAACTATTAGTTACAAGAACCGTGAAGATCCAGGTAGAGAATAGGTTTTAAGTAACCCATGCTTGCCGAAAAAGGCGGCTAACGGGATCGGGTGGTCAAAACAGCTGACTTGGTTGATGCATGTCATCGTATCCCAATTGTTGGGATCGATGCTCATGATGTCAAACACTGGATTGTCTGATCCAGACTTGATTATTTACAGACCGCATCATTATAGCTGGATTATTGCTGAGTGCAACTTTAAACAAACAAAAAATACATTAGTTTCGACTATGTCAACATGAATTGGGAAATTTTATATTTCAATTTTGGATTTTTACCATTTGCTGCAAACCTGGGGCCTGAGCAGGTTTAGATAAACCCAGCAGAACATGACGGTTTTCTGACATGTGGTACACCTTCAACATGCTATCGACACTCACCAAAGGCCATGACGGCTGCATCCCTGTTCCGCCAGTCTGGGTTATCAATCATCTCCTGCACGAACGGCAACACATACTGCACCACCTCGTCCTCGCAGCATGACGCCATCAGCATCAGACACACGCCAGCAGCCTTGCACGGGTTCCACTCATCATCATCATCTCCCTCATCCTGTAAACACACTCTGATTACCCCATGTTACTGACAGTCATCTCAGCTCTGCATCCAGGTTAACCCACACAGAGTTGTTCCCCTTGGACATCTGCTACATCTGAGCCTCATTATCCTGTCTAGTGATATGTACTGCAAGTATGTTCAGTGGGGAAAATATGATGACATCAGTCCTGCCTTGTATGTTCAAAAGTTTATGAATTTTCAATTTTTTCATACATCAACACATTAAGATTCAGCAGCAAAGTTAGACAATTTCAAGTACACATTTTACTGACAAAATAGTTAACAGGAAAGTCATATATTGGACAACTGATTGTGAAGAATTTCAGAACATTACGACAGTGAAATCAATCATAAAAGTTTTCTTACTTCCAGCTTAAATTACACTTTAGAATTAAACTTGTCAGTGTGACAACCACTTCTCTAGCTTAATGATATAACAATTAATAATCAGAAAAAGAAACGAAACAAAATAATACAAAACCTATGAAGAATATATGAATATTCAGAAGCACAAAAATCCCCAAGCCAAAGTAAAGCCATGTCTATGTCAGTACTGTGCACTCCTACTGAAGCATGTGACCAGTGTTAGCTCTGAACCTATGACAAGTCTCGCACGTATAGTGGCTTGATACCATCGATCTTGTCACGATGGGAGCATGAATCAAGCAGCCATGGTTTCAAGGGTGACCATATCATTGCCAGCAATCGTTTGAGGCAGACATTCTACTTGATCAGAAGCAATGTGCCCTGTGCAGGTAACAGAATGTGTATTGTGTTGACTGAAAACGTGATCATGATCCATCCTATTTCCTTTGGTATATGTAAGATGGATGTTATCCCAATAAAGTGCATCTCCCTTAAGACGGCATACATATATCTGATGGAATAGTTGCTGTATACTTTCCAAGTGCCCAACTAAAGACCTGAAGTATATTAGCCTTTTTTTATTAGCATGAATTTAGATGATTAGCCAAGTCTGTTTCTGTATTGCAAACAACATTTTATGGGGAAACAATGCAAGCCTTTGGTATAAGTATCCCAAACAATGAAAGTTTCCTGCACCTGCCCGACTGTCTGGCAGATAATTTTACCACTACTTACATGTTCAGTTTTATCATAACTCATCGTACATTCTCAAGTAATTGTTTGCATTATTTCAAATGAATCAAGACATGTGTCTCTTTATTTTTGGCGATTTTTCAATGGTCATAATTTCTGAGGGCAGGCAGATACCTGAAGGTGGGCAGGCAACATTTATGGGTCACCTGCCCGACAGTCTTGTTGGGTTTTAAAATTGTTTTAAACACTATTCGTCACAGCTATGCTATTTCGTTATCCTAAATATCATATGGCTAATGTAGAATGAGTAAGAGTAAGTGAGTGAGTATTGTTTTACGTCGCTTTTAGCAATATTCCAGCTATATCACGGCGGGGGACACTGGAAATGGACTTCAAACCCATGTCGGGAATCGAACCCGGGTCTTCAGTGTGACGAGCGAATGCTTTAACCACTAGGCTACTCGACCGCCCATAATGAGTTAGAAATAATATGGTTCTGTGTTGCTGTTAGCAATATTCAAGCTAAATCTAGGGCGATAACGTAACAAGTGAGCTTCACATATTGTACCATATTGTGGAGAAAAGAAACCAGGCCTTCGGCGTGATCAGGGAATGCTTTAACCACTAGGCTCCGCCGGCATCCACATAGCGAATACAAGCCTGGACGCCTCTTGACAGAGCAAGGTGCGATCAACACACATCCATTAGAGGAAAGGAGCACATTTGACAAGCAATTAGTAGTTTAATAGCGAAGGTGCAAAGGGTTAAGAATTAATAACTTTAAGACATGAAAGAAAAAAAGATCCCTGGCTTGGATTTCAGTCAATTTAGATAAAACCTGTTCATGGCAAAGGGCATAATTATTCACAATAAACAAAGTCTGGCATTTTACAGGTCCCAGATAACAGAAATGGTACATAAGCACGCTGAAACTTTATTCCAAACCCCTGAGAACACTACACAATTTTTGGAACCAGTAGTCCTAGCCCAAACAAGGTTATTTTGTTTGCTTGTTATTCAACACACTCAGCAATATTCCAGTTGTAGGACTCTGTACAAGACTTAATTAGGTCCAATCCAGGAGTGCCCATCAACAGGGGTGACAGATATAATCCTGAGATGACTATCAACAAGTCATTTAGAAGTCATATCTGAACACAGTTGGAACATGGTGTAGACTATAGACTATACCTGTCCTCAAGCATGCCCACAACCCAAAGCTACTATACCTGCGTTCAAAATTAATTCTTCGGACAAATACCTAACAGATAAATTTATCATCAACGTTTAGGCTTCCATGCGAGTTCTAAAGTTAGCTTCCACTCAACATGGGACTAAACTGACTGGATCAGTGATATGACTGACATAGGAATACACCAACTGGAATAGTGATACGACTGACAGGAATTAACTGTGTTTCTACTCTATAGTTTGAAGGGGGAGTGACCAAGGCTAGTGTGACAGTGGAAGACACCAGACCCAGGCTTAGTATAGAAGTTTGCTTACTCGACCCACCTGCTTGGCCAGGCTGATGAGCAGCACGGGGATCAGGTACTGCAGCGCCCCCTTGGCGTAAAACATGCTGGTCCGTTCAGGCGGACGGCCCTGCTCAGCAGCCTTGGGACAGAAAGAAAGTTAGTTTGTGGTTAACAACATACACATGCTGACCTTCAGGTTATTGCGTTACTAAGGAGTCAAGTGACCCATTAGCTGTGAAAATGATGGACCACGTTTCACATAAATAACTTGAAGGCTGGGGGGCCTATATTGGTCAGAATCAACCGTCATAATTTTCGAGTATTTGGCCAGGAATCTTGACAATCAGCAGACCTGCCCATGAAACAAAATCAGTATCGTCAAGTACTTGAAGTCAAGTACATAAGTGAGAGTTATAATAACACACTCGGCGATATACCAGCCATATGACAGGTCAGTGAACAATATTGACTGACACAAGCATCAATCAATACAATTGGGATTGTGACATACAATCATTTGTTTTGTTTGTTGTTTAACACTGCACTTAGCAATTTTCCAGTTATATGACGACAGTCTGTAAATTATCAAATCTGGACAATAAATCCAGCGATTGAGCACCAATCTCCACAGTTGGGATACAATGACATCAACCATAAGTGACCATCCTATCACATTATTAGTCTCTTACAGCAAGCATAGCAGCCTCTTACAAGTATGGCTTTGTGAGGACCTATTCTAACCCCGATATTCACAGGTCGACACACAGTCAACAAAGTCTGACCATCCAACAAATTAATATCAACAATTGCCTACAGATCTGAGGAACAAGTTCTAATATTGTTACCTCTGAGAGCTCAATGGCCAGGTCCACCTCCTCATCACACACAGTGGACCAGAACTCAATTCCCTGCAAGGCTATCTCGTCGACCTCACTCTCCATCGCCTCCATGGTTATCTGCAAAAAACAATCACCAGCTGCTGAGAGCATCAGTTCCATCCTCATGGAAAGAGTGAGCGAGAATATGCTTTAATGCCACTTAACAGCAGTCCAGGCCTCAAATCATAAAATGTTACTTGGAAAGCACAATCATCTCAGAAAGACTAATAATCGGATCATTGTTTATCACTCCAAGAAAGGCAATCAGACTCATCACTGATGATTGTGGAGGAATCAGAGAGGCATCCTGCTGCTTTTAGCAATATTCCAGCAATATCTCACCATCACCCCTCAAGAATAAATCTACATTAAATGTAACACATCTAAAATAATTTGGAAAAAATTAAATCCGCTACATTTTGGTTTGTTATAACAAAATAACACAAGCTGTCCAAACTAGTAGACCATGAACACATTATCACCTGTACATTGTCCTGATTTATAACAGAGGCTCTTTAGTGCAACAGGATCTACTTCATTATTAATTTATTTTCCTATACAACTTACCGTTTGATAAGGATCTTGTAATTCTGAGATACAGCTTTCCATACTACTGGTTATGGTAACAATGTGTAAATATATTTGTATCCTTATCAAATGCTGAGTAGTATATATTACATTATATACTATAAAGTACGTAAGTCTACAATTCATAGAGCACGATATGGACATTCCAACAAATAAGTAAGGATAAGAATTTATGGATGAACAACTTCTTTATTACATTTAATTTATTACAAGCAAGTGATAACGGTGTTAGAACCTACACCGAAACGTCGCTCTTAATTGTAATAAAGAAGTTGTTCATCCATAAATTCTTATCCTTACTTAGTACTCCAACTTCTAAATGCCTATCAAAGAAGTTATTCCAACAAATAGTCAACAAAAACGCGGTGGCTACGTACAGCAAACAGAGCAGGTCCCATGTAGTGCTTCATGTACTGGTAGTACAGCGACATGACTTTCACCAAACACTGGAGCGCAGCTACCCGTACCTGAAATAACCAAAAAAATTAGTGTAATTAACTATAAACATCTAAAAACTATGTCTTGGTAGTATTTTTCAGGTCATCCACTGAAAATAATTTTGACCAGGACATAATAACAGAAAAAACAATCAGCTGTAAGCAAATAAATACCTTTTTGGTTTGTTCCAGCTATATCATGTATATGACGGCGGTCTGTAAATAATCGAGTCTGGACCAGACAATCCAGTGATTTACATCATGAACATCAATCCACGCAATTGGGATCAATGACATGCATCAACCAAGTCAGCGAGCCTGACCACCCGATCCTGTTAGTCGCCTTTTACGACAAGCATAGTCGCCTTTTACGACAAGCATAGTCGCCTTTTACCGCAAGCATGGGTTGCTGAAGACCTATTCTACCCCGCATCTTCACGGGTCAAATAAATACCTATGTCAGTGTATGGAGGAAACATACCCTGAAATCTTTGTCAAGGGTTCTTCTGTATTCATACACGACGAACAGGTAATCCATAATTTTGAGTTTCGATAAATTATTCAATGTTTGGTCATTTTGAGAAAGAAAGTGAAGAAAAACATGTCACCCCAAGAGAAGCCAAGGAAGACACATTGTATTGTTCTCGACAAAGACGTTTTTTGATGTCATCATACTTCAACCTTCAGGTTGATACTTTAGACAAACCAAAATGCAAATATGCAAACTAAGTTAATACACTCAAACATTCTAGCCTTATGGGTATTTCAAATTCCTGTAGACATGGAAGGGGTCGTGCTGTCTACCTACCCTCGTGTCTGTGGACTGTGTGGCTTCACAGACGACTTGCATGATGAAGTGTCTCTCAGTCTGGAAACAAGTAAAAAAGCATGTCAGTAAACAATGAAGACATGAACACAACAGCATAAACAGTGAAATTCATGAGAGAAAAACACCCAACATATTCATTTAATTGTGTTTTTGTTTGTTGTTTAACGCCGCACTCAGCAATATTACAGCTATATGACTAAGGTCTGCTAATAATAAGAGTCTGGACCAGACAATCAAGTGATTGACATCATGAGCATCAATCCCTGCAACTGGGATTCAATGACGTGCATTATCCAGGTCCGCCCGCCTGACCACCCGATGCTGTTTTAGTCGCCTCTTACGACAAGCATAGTCTCCTTTAGCGGCAAGAATGGGTTGCTGAAGACCAATTCTACCCTGGATCTTCACATGTCTATTCATTTAATAAAGATACCAGAAATACCGTGCAGTAGCAGTTGTAGTTGATGTGTAAATATTGAGAGAGTGAGTTAATGTTTAACGTCACAGCCAGCAGATACCAGCAGTCCCACACTTGTAAATAATCAAGTCTGGACCAGGTAAACCAGTGACACAGCAGCACAATGCCAACATGATCCAATTGTGTGCCTGTTACCATGGTCACAAGCTGAATGTTGTATGGACCTATTGTATACTTGGGTCTCCATCAGGTGCACTTGTTATAAGGGCTTGTGAATACATCAACACAACCTGTGCACTAATATTCCTCAAGCCATCATAAGACAACTTCTTGTTGCTAAAATACTTCAGGTTGTCTTTAGACAAGTGTTTTAATGAATAAGCTTTGAAATGTTCTTGTAATTGAAATGATGAGTCATCGGAAGGATAGAAACATACTGGTGGTAAGCGATAGAAATAGCAACCAGTGTAGGTATCTGACAACTTTTGACAAAGTGGATAATGAAATGTATAAACTTTTTATACTTACATCTTTATCAAAGTTTGACTTGGTGAATTCTAGGGAGTTCAGAAGGGCATTTGTTGCCGCCAGTCGAACATGGTTACTGCGAAAGAAAGTGAAACGCTATATGAAAACCATAACCAAACAATTGTTTCATAATTATAATCTGAATACAAAATAAACAGTGAAATATGTAGCTATATAACAGCCGTATAGCTAAATAAAGCTGCTTTCTGATTGGCTAATATTGACTTCTTGTCAGTCAAAGTTCATGAAAGGTCATATGTGACCTGTGATGGGATGTCCTCATAACTTTGCTTATCTTTGCAGAACTAGGATCTGATTTTAATGTGATTTCTAAAAGGAGACTGAGATAGTGCAAGTGTCTAAACAATGTCACATGGGAAAGTGTGGTTTGTGTGGTCTAGACCTAAAGTTGATCGATGCACAGACCTGGGCTCCTCTTTCTTCATGCCATGGACAATGGCTGTCAGGATGTCGTTGGACTGGGTTTGTAAAATCTCTGGATCCTCCAAAAAACGAGAAAAGGAAACTGTGACAATCTTTTACATCAATGCCTTACAATACTAAGCAATGCAGAACAGTCTCCTCAAATAGCAAATTAGGCCAAAAGCAATGATTACTCCACAGTAACAGAAAACAGTGAAAGATGAAGTGAAAGGATATAACCAACAAGGGATGTGACCAACATTCCAGCTATGATGGCAGTCGGTAAATAAGTGAGTCTGGACCAGACAATCCAGTGATTGAGATCATGCAATTGGGATACGATGACATACTTCAACCATGTCAGCCCCTCACCATAAGCATAGTTGCCTTTTACGGCAAGCACGGGTTGCTGAAGACCTATTCTACCTCGGATCTTCACAGGTCCTATTGATGTTGTAATGCTCAACGTTTATTGGGTCCTTTATCATCTTGGTAGTCAGCTTGGGTGAACAAATTCCGACTGTTATCAATCATTTGAATTAAAAGCATGGAAAATTACAATGTGCAATGTAATTCCCAACATAAGCTGGTGATGACAAGCTGTGAAAGCAACTTACTATGTCTTGACAGACGTAGCCAATGGCTTCTAGTGTGGATTCCTTCATCATTTCCGTACTTGCAGGATTTGTGACATTGGCAGTGAGGCTTGTGATGAGGTCTGGCCATAGTCCCTGAGGGAGCTCCGCACAGGCCACATATGCCACACACTGGGCTGCAGAGCTTGGACGAATCGTTTCCGATCCTAAGGTTGCCAAGATCTGAAATGCAATGTGTCAGTCTCTTAGATTGTTTGGAATCCCTATTGGTTAATTTATAAAATTGAAACGATTAATCTAAATAGCTTTCTCTAAAACTGTAGTAATGTCACACACAGTTCCAAAATGAATTTCAGTATAGGTTGATATAATTCACATGAACCTACTCAAACTTTTATTCCTCAAAATTATCCAGAACTAAAGATCGCCACTAGCCAGAGATTAGTGAAACCCTTAGAGAAATTCTAGTTTGATACGAAGACATGCATCAACGAAGTCAGCAATCCTGACCACCCGATCCCGTTAGTCGCCTCTTATGACAAGCATGGGTTGCTGAAGACCAATTCTAACCCAGCTCTTCACGGGTCCTAAAAATCTTGTAATATCACTTAATCCACTTGTTCAAACTGAGCTGTAGACTACTTGGATATGACCCATGGTGTCTACACTGAAATCACATATCAAAAATCGTTAAATTATCCCACAATTGTTAGCCTTTTTTAAATGGAAAGTTGAAAGGAGTATTTCAAATGATGAATAGCGACCTACATTTTGCTTGACATGTGTCCGGACATCTTGTACAAACTGGAGCCACCTCTGCTGGTACTGTAGTTTGGTGGCGGGGTCTTTGGAGTAGAGTGCATTCTTGAGTTGGAGACCCGCCTGCATCCTGGCCACAGGGCTGTTGCCGCCATGCTTCAATACGTCCGAGAGCTGCTTCAAAAGCTCCGGCTGGAAAGGGAGCAAATGACACATGGAAATAGAAAGTACTCAATTTCCTTCGACACTTAAGTACCCCTTTAATTGTATTCATTTGGAGATGTTCCAGTAATCTGACAGTAGAACTTACATTCATTTGCCTGTTGTCTTTCAAATAAGTACAGTGAAAAGTGTATTGTATTTTTAACCATGGTTACTGAGTTGGTGATCAACAGATACATCAAGTGTACTTCTTCCATTTACCGATATGAAATATCCCCTCAAAGTACAAAAACAAATTATGTAACTGTAAGCAATTAGACCATAGCATTACTACACAGCTTTTAGATTGATGCCAAAACAAATGGGCACGTCAGCACCGATTCTTAATAAGGTTTGACATTTGTGTTCCAAAAACTACAGAATGTTACCACTGAAAGCCACACGGTTGATAAATAAAGAATTGTTCAAACATATCTTATAACAGCACACCTGGCAGTCATCTGAGATGAGTAAGACAACCATCAAAGGATACCAGCCACAAGATAGATTCAGATTCAGATGATCAATAAATTTAACACAATTATCAACTGGCATTTTCACTTCACGGCCATTAATAATTAACACAAATCGCATACACATCCTGATCGATGATTAGAGGGCAAAATGTTGGAGGAAATTACTTAATAATTAACCGTGGGCTGTGCAGTAACTAAGGAATGAGTTTGAGACCTACTAGTTAATATACCAGGAACTCTGGAACTAGGAAATGGTGGAACAGCAATCTAAATGCTGACTGTGTGGGTTTGTTGATTCTTATCCAAGCAATCATCAATTTTAATGTTCACCTCAGATATTTGGCATTTTAAAGTTTGCATGGTCAGGGTTCTACTAGATGCAAAATGGTGCATACCATACGCATAAAAATTCAGAATTAACACAAATAATATCCACTTTGATTCAACGTAAAATATATGAACCCTACAATTCAACAAATTTTAAATAAATACTTTTCGCTTTCAAACGTTTTTGTGGTATTATGACTATATAAACTATGTTTACATCTGATCAGAAATAACTATCAGTGACTAAGCACATGATCATGAGTTTGTATTAATTTTTTAGGGGGAAATTGTATTTACTGCAGAATTTACAGCAGAATTTTGGTAATTGTGGGATTTTTGAATGATTGAAACCAATTCACTGAAGCGTGAATGCGAGACTGACTTTCCATTCAAATAAGGATATCCTTATCTATTGAAAGCACAAGACATCAAACTTTGTCTTGTTTTCTGGGACCCACGAAATGGAGAAAAGAGAATCACCTGGGCTGCATACAGAGTATGTAAATCCCTGCATGGTCATACGTTCAGCAAGAGGGTTTTCATAATCATAGAAATAGGAATATTGTTTGATGAAGCTTTGCTCAAGTCTGGAGTCCATTTTCTCCCTTTTTATGCAACATAACAGCTAGATGAAACCAACATTATTTCTCTGTTTGAAACTTTGAACTTATTTTTTTATGTACACTTGAAGACACTGTCAGTGGTGTGTGAATAACTTGGTGGCGGTGCCGATGTTGCTGAAGCAAGACCCTCATGTTCCGGGATTTACTTATTTCTTAGCAGATGAAATTCAGCACTTGTTCATTTTCCGTTCAATTTATTTCCTGTACCTACTTGTAAATGCAACACATCACACAGATAATTAACCATTACTTGTGCTAGAAGAACAATTGCAAAGATATTGCAACATGATTCCAAGAGTTAAGTTGACCTATCTAAATGAAAGTACTCGAAGAAAATTTCAAAGCATACAGGTCAGTGCGGTTACCTTGTGTGGTAAAAACACACCATATGAGCAAAGTTGTAGTCCCATCCCTTTCAATTATGTTCAACTGCTCTCATACAATATTCTGAGTCATGATTTCTAATCTTGTCGAAAGTCAAGGTCACTGAATATTGTCACAATCCATGCAGAGGTTGTTTTTGTTTTGACATAGACATGCAAGCTTGCTCTTTCAAAGAAATATGACAGACATCTGTATGGCTTAGGGATTTTTTTACGTAGATGGGGGGGGGGGGGGGGGTGTGTGCTGTGAAGATTGAAATCTAATGCTGGTGTTTAAACTCCAAGTCACCTATTGAATTCAAGCATGGATAACAACTTATAATTCAATTCTTAACATGACCATTGTTTGAAACTAAGCATGAAACTTATATGATCCTTTTCATGACACTATTATGTTGAAATTTAAAGATCTATGGTCTCCACCTATTCAAACACCATACAAGACCGAGAACCCCAGCTCACAGGACTCCATGTCGTAATCAAAACCTGCTAAACAATCAATCTGACACTGGAATCACCTATTTGAGCAGTAGAGATGTACATATAAATAACGTATTATTCACAGATCTTGAACAATGATAAACCTTCACTTCTTTCTTTAGACTTAAAGATACTTGTTGGAGATGAAGTACTGATGGCAACATAACATTTCCTTTACTGTGACACGAGCAGATGGACATGACAGCAATGACAACAAATAAATGGGATGTTGGTTTGTTTCTAGGAGGTTGCCAATCTTTAACAATCACATTCAGCTTAATATGGCATTTTCGGACCGCATTTTCAAAGAGATTTAGATCATGCAGATTGATTAACAACTAACCCCTATTTGATGATGTAGCTGTCCACTATCAACAACAGACTCCTTATAACACGATGTGTACGAGTTTGTGATTTTAAGTTGAAATCATACCTATAAATAACACAGATCTATGCAAGACAGTTGGGATTTCATCGTACGGTGCATGTTCAGCCGCCATCTTGGTTTCCCGATTACTCTTACGGGAAATTATATACTTACTAAATTCTGTTGTGCTGCGTGTTCTAAGAACTGTTGTGCAGATTCTAGTTCCTGTGTGTCTGAAACAACAATCGTTATGTCTGAAGAACCATAAATAAAGTGTCATATGCCCTGCGATATAGGACAACATGTCTGAAATCTGTAACTCACCGAAGAGAGAAACACGTGAAATGAGATAATGAAGACATTTCTGATCAACCAACCTGGCGATACTGTTTTCTCAAGTACGGCAATTAAATCCATCGTGTGTTGCTTAATGTATACCGCATAAACCTGGTCTTGTTATCATATATTTATCTAGAAATGGCACGTGAAAGAGTTTCGGCTGAAGACTTCGGAGGTCAACCAGCCCATGTGGGTCGGCGCAGGAATATCACAACGTGAATTCCGGGTGTGTTCCATGATCCGTATATTACAGCCGATCTGATTGGTTGAAACGGAACTTACCTCGTCGCGCAGAAGACGTTCACCCAATCGTATTACTCGTAAAATGTATCGGCAAAGCTACACTTGTCATGCATCTTCTTGGAATTTTCAGCGGCAGTGATGAATTGTCTTCTGAATATTATTTAGAGGGTTTTTAGGCCAATATACGTATTCGTACTGTACTGGTTAACATTTCTTTGTATTAGTTAAATATTTGATTCATCACTGGGAAATATTTGTTTTCGCGCTTAAATACAATTGTGATTCGGTCCATTTAAACACCGGCTTTACATCATTTCCCGCCATTTATCAAACCGACTTCACGTCGATAACCTTCAGGGGAGGTTACATAGTTTAAGTAGCTATACACTCATGCTTAAATCGTTTTCAAAGATGTTTCCACGGACAAATTATTGTATCAGTAGTTGTTCTGCAGATTTTTATTTAATAACTCATACACGATACAAAAATACCGGTGCAATGGCGAATTTACTAGTATTTTTAAAGGGGGGTGTTCACATTTTGTAATTGTTCACATACGAGTTATTCAATTGTGAGAATTTATTTTTTGGAGGGGTGGGAGAGGTTACATCATAAAATTGTTTTGTCATTTTTCAAACGTACAATTGTTGTTTTGAACTATTTGACTACAATCCATGTGTTTTGGTATCAATTGATGCTCATGTAACCATTATACATTTAATTAGTGAGTGAGTATGCATTTACGCCGCTTTGAATGCGGGTGGTCAGGTCGTGATGCAGACCAAGTGCTTTCAAGAAAATGAATTATTGATATCTAATATAAAGTTGTTTGTTTGTTGTTGTATTTAACGCCAGACTCAGCAATATATTCTATGCATGCAGCTTTGTGACGGCAGTATGTAAATAATCGAGTCTGGACAAGGACCAGACAATCCAGTGATTGACATCACGAGCATCGATCCACATAATTGGGATACGATGACATGCATCAATCAACCAAGTCAGCGAGTCTGACC
The DNA here is from genome assembly GCF_022045235.1 of Haliotis cracherodii. Lineage (NCBI taxonomy): Eukaryota > Metazoa > Mollusca > Gastropoda > Lepetellida > Haliotidae > Haliotis > Haliotis cracherodii. The sequence goes on from NW_027266273.1 coordinate 14,403,322, forward strand.
ACTCGATCCCGTTATAGTCGCTCCTTACAACAAGCTGTTCTCTAGCTGTTCATACCTAGCTAAATCTCGAATTGTTGCTGTCAATTAATACAAACGAGTGTGATCTTTTTACACTATCTAATGAAGCCAAAGGGAATTTAAGATGTTAATAAAGGCAATTCTTTATGTCATTTCTATATATGTTCTATAAAATGACAATCTCTGGAAGAGTGGACATGCAAGATATCCATTGTAAAATGATGATCCAGTGATTGAAGTTATGAGCAACGAAACACGCCAGGGTACGATGGCACATTAAGGTAGCGAGCCCTACGACCCTAACTTTTTAATCGCATCATGACCAGCGGGGACACGGGTGGCCCAGGCGTCTAAGGCGCCGTGATTCGCTTTGCAGAGTTGCATCCCTTGGGAATGCAAGAAACGTATGATTGTGGGTTCGAATACCGGTTAGCCCGGCCCCCGATTGTGTTTCTAGGTTTGTCAGCACCATGCCCGTGATCGTGGGTTTCACCAAAGAGGTAAACGTCTGAAACCTGCATCAATTAGGGCTTTCCTCCCACATTAAGCTGACACGGCGTGATATAACTGGAATACTGTTAAAAGCGGCGTTAAACCCAACTCACTCACTTATGACCAGTATAGGTTGCTGCATGGAGACCATGTCTTATCCGTACCTACACCCACGAGCCATATTAACTTATAGAAGTGATATACTGCAACCTCTCTTGACATTGTACGTTTACCTTACAGACAATTTTGAAAGACGATTTAAATATGTACCCTTCAGTGACAATTGAAGAAATGAATGTTGTTAACGTTCCTGAAATATTGTACAACTATATATATATATATATACTGTTGCCGACATCCACACAAAATTATTACAAAAAATGATTTTTTCATTTCTGCATGGACTGCATGGTAATGATTTGTGGGGAAAGAATGAGGTACTGCAGGAATTTGGTGAAAAGACGGAAAAATATATAAAAAAAACACAACCACGAGGGAGCCTGGCACCTGAACACACCAACATGACATGAACGTGTAACATCACTTGTTGGGCTATATACACGTTGGGGTTTCATTTGCATGCCATTAAGATCTCACAGCAAGTGAGCAGCGAAAACATGCCACGACTGACGGAAGCCCAACGTACGCAGCAATCGGTCGACTGCAAACAGGAGAATCATCTTCAGCTGTTGCCATGTTTTTTTCCACGTAGCACCAAGCACCATTATAAGACCGTGGTCCCGTTATCAGGCACACGAGATAACACGTGGTCTTCCCAGATCCGGTCGGCCACGTATGACTATATACTAGAGCACGGGACAGATTCATACGTCTACGTCATGTTCGTGAAAGAACCACCAAGGCCACATGTACAGCTACGTCAATACAAGGATTGAGTAGGGTATCAGTCCAAACAGTGAGGAACCGTTTACGCTCTGAATGTATTTGTGCTAGACGATCAGTTCGAGGGGTTATTTTTGACGGACCTGCATCGTCGTCTGCGACGTCAGTGGTGTCAAGGTCACAGAGTATTGCCACAATTGCGATGGAGACAAGTTTGGTTTGGTGACGAGTCACGTTTTATGCTTCGCCGTGCGGATGGTAGACGTGGATTTTACAGGATTCGCGGGGAACGTTATGCCCAAAACTGCATACAGGAAGTGGAAAGATTTGGCGGTGGTAGTGTCATGATGTGGGCAGCCATCTCCTACGCTGAGAGAACAGACTTGGTGCAAGTTCAAGTTGAACAGCACAACATTAAACGAATGAGAATCTCCGGCAACAAGTGCCCTCATTATACAACCAGCGACCGTCACTTTCCGAGAAGACAACGCCTGACCTCACACGGCAAGACTGACAACAGCCTTTTCGAGGAATCACAACATTCAGGTCTTGCCATGACCCTCCAGGTCTTCAGATCTAATCCTAATGGATCTTTTATGGGATGCACTGGATCAACGAGAGCAACAACCGCACAATCTTCGACAACTGGCACACGCAGTTCAGGCAGAGTGGGCCCGGGATCTGTTTCCTTCCATGGGACGACGATGCCAGTCAGTTTTGGACTCTGATGGTGGCCATACAAGATATTGTGCACAGATGACCTTCACCTTGAAAATCTCCTATGTTTAATTGAGCCATATGGAACCTGGTCAATGAAAATGATGTGTGCAAATATTGAACAATCGATTACCATCTGTTGATTATTTATTTGACATAAAAAATATACATCTAAAATCACTTTTGCGTTTCTTTTTTTGCAGAGTATATGTTAAAGTCAAATGTGTAAAATCAGTCAGTGTGCCAAGTGATCACATAGGCAATTTACAAAACGCCAAAATATTTCAGTCATTTCACAATGATTTTTCCGTCAAATAACTAAAAGTTTCAAACACTTTTCAACATCATGCGAGTGATGCCTAGAATGTGGACCCCGGATTTTGTTGCTCTGCGTCACTATGTTATTGTTGATATGAGCAGTGATCCATGAGGTAGGGATTCGATGACACGCTATCTATCAAGTCACCGAGCCTGACCACCTGATCCATTTAGTCGTCTTTTACGAAAAATATAGTATTACGTTGCTGTGGAACTCTCATCTCTGTGGATGGTGATCCAGAGAACACGGTCAAGTACCAAAGCAAGGGCTACCTTTTACATGAGTGAGTGAGTGAGTGAGTTGGGTTTAACGCCGCTTTTAACAGTATTCCAGTTATATCACTGCGTGTCAGCCTGATGTGGGAGGAAAGCCCGAAGTGATGCAGGTCTCAGACGTTTATCACTTCGGTGAAACCAACGAGCTAGGGCATGGCGCTGACAAACTTAGAAACATAATCGGGGCGAACAGGGATTCGAACCCACAATCATAGGTTTCTGGCGTGCCCAAGGGACGCAACTCTGCTCAGCGAATCGCGGCACCTTAGACTACTGGGCCACCCCCTTCCACCACCACCCCTTTTACATGACGTAGTTTGTCTCTCTGGGATTTTGTGTGTACGAGTGTGTTTTTTATATTCTTTTTCTGTGAAAGAAGCTGTACAGTTAAGTAAATTTCGCATCACTCTCTGCCCCGGACATTCAGCACTCATGTGAAACATGAGGACATTTTATTCTGGAACAAATGTTGTTGATTTTTCAAAAACATCCCAACGCTTCTTTGAAAAATACTAAGGTGTTTTAGTACATGAAAGAGTGAGATAGTTTAACGCGGCTTTGAAAAATATTTCAGGGTGTGTCAGCCCGACGTAATGCAGGTGTTAGACGTTAGAGCCTGGCCACCCGATCCCGTTAGTCGCCTCATACGACGAGCATGGGTTGCTAAAGACCAATTCTAACCCGGATCTTCACGGGGGTTTTGCTATTTCATATAATGTACTTTTACAAGCAGCTAAATCCTCAAGTTTAGTAACCAGTAAACGGAGCGCGATACGAGAAATAATGAAGGAGAAAGATGGCCAAAAAGTGCAATGTTATTTTGAATGATTTATTAATAGACTATTTGTGTAAATATATGCATGTGTAACATGTCGTGCTAAGATGTACATGTATGTAAATATTGTTAACTTTGAATCAGGAGTAATCAGGTCACGATTTTACAATATGTTTTATTGCTGATGTTACTCTGTAAAAAAATTATGCATTGAGGGAGAAGATGCCAGCCAACGCATGCACTACATCCTTTCTCATATCAAGGGTGTCCTTCACATTGGCTTACTTCTCATTTGGCCTATGGTTTACAGGGGGATTAGTGTGAGTGAGTGAGTTGGGTTTAACGTCATCATATCCCAATTGCGTGGATCGATGCTCAATCACTGGATTGTCTGGTCCAGATTCGATTCTTTACACACCGCCGTCATATAACTGGACTATTGTTGAGTGCGGCGTTAAACAACAAACAAACACAATAACCTACTCGAGACTCCGAATGACGGATTAGTGAATGAACGCTGTAGGTAATTCGCCAAAGGCTTGGGATTAACACCATTCCTTAAATCGGGACAGATAATCCGTAATTCTAGTTCTGGATGATAAAACCTATTGTTCAGATGACGTAACGTATCAATTGGTGACGTCATTCATTATGTCCAATAAAAGCAATGCACATCGCCTCAGCCGACTAATCAAGACAGAATCGCTTAATGCACGCACACATATCGATAAGAACACGTGTGGTCAAACTGATAGCTGCGTACAGGGTGCACTACCGCTATACAGACACTTACAGTAAATTAGAAACCCGTGAAAATCCCGTCTTTAGCAACCCATGCTTATCGTAAGAGGCGACTAACGGTATCGGGAGGTCAGGCTCGCTGACTTAGTTGATGCATGACATTTGTCTTTGAATCCCAACTGCGTAGATTGAAGCTTATGACGTCAATCACTGAATTGTCTGGTTCAGGCTGGATTATTCACAGACCTCCGTCATAATTATAAGCCGGAATACTGCTGTGTGCGGCGTTAACAAACAAAGTAAATTGGCTTTGTGTAAAGGCGTACACGACAAGCATCAGCACCATCAGTTCTTATACATCTAAATGCGCCAGTTCATGCGGATACGCGCCCCGTGCACGATAAAGACGGGTTCCGCCCTTCTGTCGGAGGTTGCTTCCGGAGGACTTAAGATGCTGCGTGGTCGTCTGGCAGAAACTGCAGCTGGGGTTACCGAGTGAGATTTCTCTGTGATACTATGTATACGAGCGACTGTTGTTTAACGCCGCAATCGGCAATGTGCCACCATTAATATCCAGTGACCTGTTGGTTGGTTGGTTTGGTTGGTTTGTTGTTTAACGCCGCACTCTGCAATATTCCAGCTATATGACGGCGGTCTGTAAATAAACGAGTCTGGACCAGACAATCCAGTGATTAATATCATGAGCATCGATCCACACAATTGGGATCGATGACATGCATCAACCAGGTCAGCGAGCCTAACCACCCGATCCCGTTAGTCGCTTCTTACGACAAGCATAGTCGCCTTTTACGGCAAGCATGGGTTGCTGAAGACCTATTCTAGCCCGGATCTCCAGTGACCTGTAAATAATCGAGTCTGGGCTATAGGCAAACCAGTGACCGACAGTATGAGCAACGATCTATGCCAGGCAATATATCAAGTCACACCTAAGTCGACTCTTGCATTATGCAGGAAAAAAATCAACTTCCGAATCCCCAAAATTTACTATCAAAAGATAGTTTACCTTTGAAACATTAAAACCCATCAAGCCCTACTTTAACCCATTGATGAAACCGACGCGCACAGCACGGGGAAATGCTGACAAACCAAGACATATGAGGGCGAATCGTGATTCGAGCCCACGATCACATATTCCTGGCACATCGAAGGGATGTAACTCTGTACCATATCAATACGATGTGCATGCTATGCGGTACGACTCCCATAACTCGCTTTGGGAAAAATAATAAAATATGACCCACCAGGTGAAAAGAAAAAGAAAACAAGTGTGCTGTGACATCACAAAGACGCTTTAACATCAACTTACTTCAGTGAAGATCGCCTTGTGTGTCGACTGTACAAAAACATTTTATTTCTCTCTCGTTAGTTCGTAATGTTATAAAAACAATTTCAAAACCTTTCAACATACAGTCTACTTTCATCTTCCCGAGGTAAGCGTCCACTAGCATATATCAATGCCCATTGGAAGCTAGACTTTGATAAAAAGGCTGGTGGACGCTCTTGCCTCACGAAGATGGTCTACTTTCAATTCATCAGAGGTGGTGAGGTGAAATGGGGTTTAACGTCGCGTCCAAGATTATGTACGTGCATGTACGTGTGTGTGTTTGTGTGGCTGCTTGTACTAGTCCGGACTGATGCCGATTTATAGTGCTAGCTTACTGAGATACCATGCCGCCGTTTAACATGAATACCCCACTCAGACACAGTATACTGACTCCGAGCCAACCAGTCCTTGTTTTAGCCCCTTAATGCCGAGCGCCAGACAGGGTAACAAGAAGTACCATCTTTTACGTCTTTTGGTATGACGCGGCCGGGGATCGAACCCCGGACCTTCCGCTCTTCGGGCGGTTCAATTCATCAGACATATATAAACAGTATAAACAGTCATAAGTCGGAAAATGAGTTCAAATTCTGGTGCAATGTTTTTCTGTAATCAACATGAATTGAAGTTTGTGAATTGTGTTTTCATTCCTGAGTGAGTGAGTGAGTATGGTTTTACGCCGCTTTTAGCAATATTCCAGCAATATCACGGCGGGGGACACCAGAAATGGGCTTCACACATTGTACCCATGTCGGGAATCGAACCCGGGTCTTCGGCGTGACGAGCGAACGCTTTAACCACTAGGCTACCCGACCGCCCCCTTTCATTCCTGAGATATTGTAGTTTTTAAATAAAATGGACATGTTAAAATGTGATTTTTCACCCATAAGGTCCCTCATATCACTGTTGGTCACAAATGTCTCCAAACACTGACTTCATTTGTAGCGAGTGAGTATGGTTTTAGGTTACTTTTAGCAATATTCCAACAATATCACGACGGAGACACCGGAAATGGGCTTCACACATTGTACCCATGTCGGGAATCGAACCCGGGTCTTCGCTGTGATGAGCCAATGCTTTAACCACTAGGCTACCCAATCGCTCGGACTTCATTTGTGAGACAGGTTGGTATGTGGTTTCAGAGGGGTATAGTCCTTGACACATCGTGAGTAACAAACTCACAAGCTTCATGTGTTTTGAATAGGTTGATCAACAACGTAAATATAGGCTAATATTTTCTTTCATCCCATTAAAGAGGGATTATCTCCAGTCTTGTGACAAATGCCAGTGTTGGCGAAGACATTGTAATTAGAGTGAGTATGGATTTACGCCGCTTTTTAGCAATATTCCAGCAATATCCCGGCGGGGGACGCCAGAAATGGGCTTCACACATTTTACCCATGTCGGGAATCGAACCCGGGTCGTCGCTGTGATGAGCCAATGCTTTAACCACTAGGCTACCCAATCGCTCGGACTTCATTTGTGAGACAGGTTGGTATGTGGTTTCAGAGGGGTATAGTCCTTGACACATCGTGGGTAACAAACTCACAAGCTTCATGTGGTTTGTATAGGTTGATAAACGACGTAAATATAGGCTAATATTTTCTTTCATCCCATTAAAGAGGGATTATCTCCAGTCTTGTGACCAGTGTGAGCCAAGACATTGTAATTAGAGTGAGTATGGTTTTACGCCGCTTTTTAGCAATCTTCCAGCAATATCCCGGCGGGGGACATCAGAAAAGGGCTTCACACATTGTACCTATGTTGGGAATCGAACCCGGGTCTTCGGCGTGATGAGCGAACGCTTTAACCACTAGGCTACCCGACCGCCCCCATTTTAATTAGAGTCGTGTGGAAACTGATATATTATCCCTTGTATGAATTGCCTAATTGATTTGGTGGTCAGACTCGCTGACTTGGTTCATGCATGTAATCATATCCCAGTTGCTGTGCATCAATGCTAATGATGTGAATCACTTGATTGTCAGGTCCATACACGATTATTTACAGGCCACCATCACAGAGCTGGAATATTGCGGGGGTCGGCATTAAACAACAAAAAGAAAACCTACATAAACGTCCTGCACACCATTAATCCAGCATCAAGGAAGTTGAAACTGGGGATATTTGGAAATGTGTACATCAGGCTTCAGAAATGGGGGTTGTAAAAGTTTTGTTCAAGTAACACTTGTCCCCAACTTGATTCAAACATAACTGCTTTCTATTAACAACTTAGTTGCCCGCCCACTCCCCCTGATGGTCGCCTATTATTGCAAAAAAGTTTTGTTCAAGTAACACTTGTCCCCAACTTGATTCAAACATAACTGCTTTCTATTAACAACTTAGTTGCCCGCCCCCTCCCCCTGATGGTCGCCTATTATTGCAAGCATGGGTTGCTGAAGACCTATTCAACCCCGGATCTTCACGGGTCTCACAATCTTATAGACTTTCAATATTTGTAGAGGTAGCATCATTCTGTGCAAGTGGGACCATGCATACCCACCAGGGAGGAGCAAGTCTGACCCAGTTAGCACCCTGATAGTATCAAGGACGTCCATTATGTGTCTTGTTGAAATTCAGGCTGATGTCGAACAGTGGTGACCCAGCAAGTATCATCATCTGGGCTAATTTAGGATTCGAATGCACGATCATTGTATCCTTACACACCAAAGGGAAGCAACTACCCACAGACAATTGCAGGGCCAAATACTAAAAGTCTGTAGTTGAGCAAGTGGTCATTGCACATGTATAGTTTCAGGCAAAAACATTCATTAGTTTGAGAGTTATTGCCAGTTGTGTTTCAGACTAAGTTGAAATTGTTTCGTTGGAAACAGAAAAAAATAAATTATTTTGAATTATCAAAAGGCGCCAAATAAGCTGATGAGCAATGCATATATATGCCAAGTTTTGTTAAAATATGTAGAAAGGTTTTCAAGTAATGGCATGGAAACGAACCCTATCCTCATTAATGAAAAAAATATAAAAAAACAAAGTTTTCAAAATGTACCAGTTAAGAAGATGAGCAATACGTCCAGTCCAGTTTCGTTTAAAAAACATTGAACAGGTTTAAAGTTATGGCTTGAAATAGGTTGGGAATGCCAACACCAATGGGAACTGAGCCAAAAATAATGTATCCCTGCCCTTTGGGGGGAGAGATATAACGAAGGGTAAAGAAATGATGGCAACCGGTGTATGTTTTCTGTGTTTATTTATACATTGAAAATATACCTCCCCTTCTCAACATCATGGGAAGATTAATTCAACCGTCTGACAGTTACAGAAACAGGCCTCAAATAGTTAAATTTAATCTCATCAAAATCAGATCCCACAGCAATAAACTCTTATGTCTTATGATCTGAGAACAACTCGACAGGAAGTTGAGTCAGGTGAACCAATCAGATGTCAGCTTTCTAAAATGAACCTGCTTAATTATTTAACCAGCTGATACAAATGAAAACACATGCACATGTACCGGTAACACAAATATTCCTTTAATGGAACTCCCCAATGGGCATAGATCTGAAACAACAGGATGTACAAAACACAGCCTTATTTATCTACATTCAGAATTTGTCCTTTTAGTTCGTTTTCAAGATACACAAATCAGATATGCTGCCCTGAATGCTTGACTCATGTGTGCCAAGAGGTTAGAGTCCTTGATGCCGATCGGCTGTTTAGAAAGGTCACCTGATACAACCTCATATGGAATATGTAATTTTAACGACATTGGTGTTTCCATGGCGATGTACAAGTGTGACACCAAGTAGCACTATCTGTACAACATCATACAAATCAGCTCCTATATACAACTGCTTCCTGATCTCGATACACATCTTCAACACAGATGTAACCATTTGCTTCTTCAAAATTCCTTCTTAATGTCTGAAAATAAACAAAAACAAGTCAATAAACATTCCAAGCTGATAATCCTACAACTCGTTAACAAATACAAGGTGAGACAATAGACACAAAGTGGGAGGGGGGTACCAGCAATATACTGGCTGAAAAAGGCTGATATACAAATACAATAAGTAGTAGTGAATGAATGAGTATGATTTTACACAATCTTTTATGTGACGTTTCTTTTGCAGTTCAGTATATTAAGGGTGACCCCCAAAGATGTCGGATTTCTTCAACAATGATTATATATAGAACCCCTTAACTTTCATTCATTTCAGTCACTGACAAATTTTAAAAGAGATATATAAAGAATGAAATTTGCTTTGCAAATGTAGCATGAAGATATATCGAATTTTCAATTAAGAGCCTGTTTGTGGTAAATTGGGAGTCGGTACATGGCTTCATCATTGCCAGCTTACCGCTCTGTTCCTGTAAGGAGCCCCGCCACCCTGCCTCCATCTTCTTCACAAACACATCAAAGATGTCGATGGTCGGACCCAGGCTGGTTCTCTTGTAGTCTGGAAATAAGTCACCTAATCTTAGGAGGATCTTTACCTCATTCTGTTTGATTTTAAGGGACTGAAGCTCGAAACTGTCAGTGCTTGTTTGTAGTGAGTGAGTGAGTGAATTGGGCTTAACGTCGCTTTTAACAATAATCCAGTTATATCACAGCATTTCAGCTAAATATAGGAGCCTGAAGTGATGCAGGTCCTAGACGTTTACCACTTTGGTGAAACCCACTGAAGTGATGCAGGTCTTAGACGTTTACCACTATGGTGAAACCCACTGAAGTGATACAGTCTTAGACGTTTACCACTTTGGTGAAACCCACTGAAGTGATACAGTCTTAGACGTTTACCACTTTGGTAAAACCCACTGAAGTGATACAGTCTTAGACGTTTACCACTTTGGTGAAACCCACTGAAGTGATGCAGGTCTTAGACGTTTACCACTTTGGTGAAACCCACTGAAGTGATGCAGTCTTAGACGTTTACCACTTTGGTGAAACCCACTGAAGTGATGCAGTCTTAGACGTTTACCACTTTGGTGAAACCCACTGAAGTGATGCAGTCTTAGACATTTATCACTTTGGTGAAACCCACTGAAGTGATGCAGGTCTTAGACGTTTACCACTTTGGTGAAACACACGGAAGTGATAAAGTCTTAGACGTTTACCACTTTGGTGAAACCCACTGAAGTGATGCAGTCTTAGACGTTTACCACTTTGGTGAAACTCACTGAAGTGATGCAGTCTTAGACATTTACCACTTTGGTGAAACCCACTGAAGTGATACAGTCTTAGACGTTTACCACTTTGGTGAAACCCACTGAAGTGATGCAGGTCTTAGACGTTTACCACTTTGGTGAAATCCAAAAGGTTTGGTGCTGGCAAACCTAGAAACTAGGATTCAAACCCACAATCTTAGGTTTCTGGTATGCCCAAGGTACACAACTCTGTACAACTAATTGGAGTGCCTTAGGCGACTGGGCCACCTGTGCCCCCATGTCCCTTTGAGAAAAGAATCTTTTCTTAATACGTTACAAAAAAATCACATAACCTAAATTATAGGTTAAGCAAGGAAGTACCTTTCTGTTTTTTGCCTGTTTCTGTTGTCACAGCCTCTGTCTTGTTCAGCTCCTCGAGGAGACCACTGAAATGTGCAACAGAATATGTGTAACTGGCCAAGGTTGAACCTTGACATCGCTTGGCAGCCTCATCATGTCAGATGTTCCTGTAACTGACAGTTACCAGTTTCCTTTCAATCAGTGGGCATACAAGTCACTACCAAGTGTTTGGAAAGGCACTGAAAACACTCATGTAACATTTCAATCTATTCACAATCAGATCTATACAACTAAAAAAAGTGAAGGACCACCCAGTTATTTCATGAGCTTCCTTCAGGAATTCTCTATGAGAAGGTCTGACAAGCCCACTACAGGTCGTATCAGCTTTTCCTGATTCATATCTTTACTCACAGGTCCTTCTTTCACAAAGTGTTCTTAGCCCTACGATTGTTGTAGGTCTATGTTTAAGTATTGGAGTTACGATCGTCGTAGTACGAAGATGGCTTTGTGAAATGGAGTCCTGATTTCGAAATTTTGATCTCGACAAAAACAAAAAACTCACAACACAAATAAAGAGACATCTACCTGTATGGGGGTCAAGGGCACCTGTACCTTCAGGTCAAATGACCCATCACTTGTATGGGGTCAAGGGAACCTGTACGCTCAGGTCAAGTGACCCATCACCTGTATGGGGTCAAGGGCACCTGTACCTTCAGGTCAAGTGACCCATCACCTGTATGGGGTCAAGGGCACCTGTACCTTCAGGTCAAGTGACCCATCACCTGTATGGGGTCAAGGGCACCTGTACCTTCAGGTCCAATGACCCATCACCTGTATGGGGTCAAGGGCACCTGTACCTTCAGGTCGAGTTAACAATCATGTATATCAGGTCAAGTGACCTCTACCCTCAGGTGCAGTGATCTGTCACCTGTCTGGTTCTACAGATTGATACACAAGTATCAACGCAGCCCCTTGGGATCCACAGCTGTCGCTGGACACCCACTTGTTATACGTCATAAGCGGACCTGTACCTTCAGGTCCAGTGACCAATCACTGCAAGGGCACTGGTGTACCTCTATTCCTCACAGGAGGGTCATTTGTCTTCTTGCTGTGGACAGACCCTCTGGCAATCTGAACCTCAGCAGGCGACTTTTGGGAATTGACAATCTTTCGCCAAATACTTGATGACCCCTGATCAGCTCTTCAGCAACCCATGCTTGCCTTAAAAGGCGACTATGCTTGTCGTAAGAGGCAACTTACGAGATCATGACTTGGTTGATGCATGTCATCGATCCCAATTGCGTGGATTGATGCTTATAATATCAATCACTGGATTGTCTGGTCCAGTCTCCATTACTTACAGACCGCCATCATATAGCTGGAATATTGCTGAGTGCAGCGTAAACCAACAAACCAACCAAACCAACCAAATACTTGATTTGTTCTTTCAAAAGTCAAACTAAACACACACCACTTGTTCAACTGACTGGTTACCTGATTGTGGGGACAGCAAACGGACTGAACTTGTCTATCAGGGCAGGATCCATCGGGACACAGACTCGACCTGAAGTGATGGGAGTCTACATTACATGTCCTGTACCTGTGTTATATTGTCTATCCTGGCACAGCTCAGACTCGGCAAGCAGGTGATGAGTATTGATGTAATATTGAGGAGGATACTAAAGTTCATAGGATGATGACATGTGGATTATTTCTCAGTATTTGGGGTCTATATCAAGCCCTTTCTTGAGGTGAATGAGTTACCATGGTGACAAGTAGCTGACAATCTCACCCCTCTATGTCAGTCTGTACCCTTGACTATGACTGCTATACAAGCTCACCCCTAGGCACATGACAAACTCACCCCCTATCCCATGACAATCTCATCCCCTTGCCCATGACGATCTCCTCCCCTTGCCCATGACAATCTCACCCCCTTGCCCATGACAATCTCACCCCTACACATGACAATATCGCCCCTGGCCCGTGGCATACTGGGCACATGTACCTGTTTTAGGATGAACACAGAATGGACTCTTGAGAAGATGGTTCACCCCTTTGCTGACGTTCACATCAAGTCGGGGGTAACAATATTGTAGCAATATCTCCTCCTTCAGAAATCGAAGCTTCTTGTTCCTGTATTTCTCCTGAAACAAACGGGATGACACTTGTCACCAGAGGCAGCTGTAGAAACTGCATCAACGCATATGTCTGACCCAGCGTGACAGTCTCAAGATGCTCCAGTTCACCCTGTCTACTGTGTACAGCAATAGAGTACTATCTGCCATTGTTATTGGAATGCTTTGGCTGAGTAGTGAGTGACTCAGTTGGGTTTAACGCCGCTTTTAACAGTATTCTAGTTATATCGCGGCGTGTCAGCTTAATGTGGGAGGAGAGCCCCAAGTGATGCAGGTCCCAGACATTTACCACTTCGGTGAAACCCACGAGCACGGGTATGGTGAGGACAAATCTAGAAACATAATCGGGGCGAACCAGAATTCGAACCCACAATCATAGGTTTCTGGCGTGCCCAAGGGACTCTGAGAACACAGAAAATTGCAGCGCCTTAGACAACTGGCCCAACCGTGCCCCCCTTTGGCTGAGTAGAAATTTCTAATCCTTGATAGTTTCCTTTATGGCATAAAGGGGCGGTCGGGTGGCCTAGTAGTTAAAGCATTCGCTCATCATGCCGAAGACCAGGGTTTGATTCCCGACATGGGTACAATGTGTGAAGCCCATTTCTGGTGCCTGCCACCGTGATTTTGCTGGAATACTGCTAAAAGCGGCGTAAAACCATACTTCCTCACTCACGGCATAAAATGTTCAGGTGCTTTTCTCATATAGAAGACAATTTTGAAGGTCCTCCACAGTACATCATGAAGTGTTTGATGAGGAATTTATCTAGGATTCCAAACTAAATGCCCTTGTAGGCAAATTGGGAAATATAATAATGTTTTTTAAAAAATTGGGATTTTTGTTTGAGTTACTATTTTCTCTAATAAAGAGGAGCTTAACATTGCATTCACTGTAATAGTGTAAAACTAAGCATTAGAAACTTCTTCCTCGTTATTGACCCTGTTCTCAGTGAAATACAAGTCACCAATACAAACCCATAACATTAGTTGTCCTTGGTTACAATGAATTAGGAAATTTTTAATTCCAATTTAGGAATTTGTACTGACAATAGACTATCGAATATCCGCCTCTGAACAGGTGAAGATAACTCCTTGTTGATATCTTGAAGTTTATTTGGAATTGGTGGCAATGGAATATGGAGTAAGAAGTCAAGTCTTTTCACACTCAAGTCAGTTCCGGTATGACATTCTACCAGACAGATCTCAAATCTCACCACACTGAGCGACTCCTCCACCCGTCTGACCAGGATTGACCACCGATTGGCCGAGTTGGTCCCAGAATTCTTAAAATCTTCTCTCAGTTGCTCACGGAACTCTAAAATACAACAAATATATTGTAACTGTAATATTCAGGAGGCCCCCTAAAAAGAAAAATGTTTTCAAATCTGTGAAATTGTGGCACACATAATCCTGCTGACTGAAGGGTAAATTTAGTCAGGGATTGGCAGACAAATCTTTTATCAGAATATGATTTGTATTAATTTGGTGGAAAGGAGTCCTTATATACAGTGATCAGCAGTATTAACAGTAAGTCTACTTGCCCCAACCTGTCTACTAGACTGAACCTGTCTACTGGCCCGAACCTGTCTACTAGCCCGAAACTGTCTTCTGGCTTGAACTTATCTACTAGCCCGAACATGTCTTCTGGCTCGAACTTGTCTACCAGCCCGAACCTGTCTACTAGCCCGAACCTGGCTACTAGCCTGAGCCTGTCTACTGGCCCGAACCTGTCTACTGGACCGAACCTGTCCACTGGCCCGAACCTGTCTACTAGCCTGAACCTGTCTACTGGCTTGAACTTATCTACAAGCCCGAACATGTCTTCTGGCTGGAACATGTCTACTAGCCCGAACCTCACTACTAGCCTGAACCTGTCTACTAGCCTGAACCTGTGTACTGGCCCGAACCTGTCTACTGGCCCGAACCTGTCTACTAGCCTGAACCTGTCTACTGGCCCGAACCTGTCTACTGGCCTGAACCTGTCTACTAGCCTGAACCTGTCTACTGGCCCGAACCTGTCCACTGGCTTGATCCTAACCTAACCAGTAAATATTAGTGTTAATGTATGGACTATCATGAGCATAGCTTACTTGACCGAGAGACATTTTACTAGACTTGGGCAACGGACTAGAAGCTAAAGTCACAGACTGGTTTACTGTTACACCACACTTTGACCTGACCTGCGTCGGGGACGAGAGACAAGACCTTGTCCCATCTCTCCTCTGTGTCAAGGAAGTCTTGGCTTTGGCATGCGTAGTCCACAAAGTGCTTCTCAATGATTGTCAGGGCACGCCTGGAACAATAACAAAGCCGTTACTGAGAAAAGATCCCCTTTAACTCATGCTTGTCATAAGAATCTACTAATGGGATGGAGTGGTCTAGCTCAGTGACTTGGTTGATTGCATGGCTTTGTAACCCGGACGATGTCAATTGTTGCTCATTCTATCAATCACTGGTTTGTTTGGTCCAGACTTCATTATTTACAAGCACCCTGGGGGTAGATTTAACAACAAATTTGGCTTGCTTCTTTTTAAAGTTACTGGCCCTTCTCCAAACTAACTTGCCTACAACTTAAGGGTGGAGGTCGTGAAGTTTCCTCACCCCTGAAACGCCTTTTCTAGCACTCTGAGATTAAATCGATGCTTCAATTTGCCTCATTTTGTGGTGATTTATGAGCAAATAAAGATGTTGTACACAACATTACAAAATGGCGACTGGTTGTCAAGCTACTGAGATGATCAACGTACATCTTTCTTTGAGCTAAGCATTCACAAGACCTCACTCCCCCCAAATATTTTCTTTATCGAAATTACATGATTCATGAGCAGTATCCAATTAAAAAAACTAAACATACATGACGACAGATTTTGACCAGCCAGATGGGCCATCCACGTTACGCTTCAGCAAGCCCTTGTTAATTTTAACTGACCACACAGGCCAACGGGCCAGCAGTTAAATCAACCCCTGCTGCCTGTGGCGTTACACAACAAACAAACAAACAAACAAACACTTTGCTGGAGCTAGGTCAGCACTTAAATGCAGACAGCAATGTATGATTTACTCACTTCACAGAAGGATGCATCCGTTCATCAACTGTCACCTTCTTGGTTTGATTTTCTCCACCCTAAATAACAGAGGAAGGTGTTACCTACAATCACATGATGCAGACAGCGTTCACGATGTCCAGGTCTTACATTCAGCCATACTAGTAGGATTTTCCTGAGGCAAGGGCTTTAACAGACTATAAAAGTCCAGTTTCCACCCTTGCCGAACTAGGCCGGATTTCCTGTGACTATTACCAGTTATGTCCCTTCTATGTTCCTCCTATTGACCAATCGGATTCCATCTTTAATATCACTTGCATTTGCTTCAAACAAAATGGTGGCGTCCAGTCAAGACGATCAGCTGAATAATCAAGATCTATATTGTAATAAAACAGGACTTACCCCGCAAAATTCATCAAATCACATGAGCTCCTTGATTAAAAGCATGAAACAATTTACAAAATACCTGCTGACACCCAGTTGGCAGTACACATGCTTTGCAAATCCCGCAGTCGCCCAAAATCTGCACTTGAAATCCATTTTGTTCAGGAACCAGATGTAATGTTCGATTAGCGATTTTGATTGGACTATGCATAGACTTGTAAGTCCAGCCAAATATAACTCCATCATTGCAGCCTAGTTCGGCAAGGGTTGAAACTGGACTTTTATAGTCAGTTAACTCTCTTGCCTCGGGAAGATGGGACTAAAATGATCTTCTAAATCTATCATAAAAGCTTTACTCGTGAAAAAAAGGAAGACACTATGATTGAGCATTATTTATTTACATCTATGTTGTGTTAAATTGATACTCTTTGTATGAACTTGATAAACAGAACATAGAACAACAGTCATTAAAAATATAAACATGCAATTGTAAATATTGAATCACAAGCCTGTACAAGACAGATGGATTGAGAGGTTGGATCAGAGTGGAATTGAGGAGGTTTCAGGTCCTTGAGGTTAGCGCCAAAATTATTTGAATCTATGGATTCCCTAGATTATTTTTTCGGTTGTTTTTTTCTAATTAGATTTTTAATCTTTAAGTTTAGGCAAATGAGAAGGATCCCTTGATTTCATGCTGTTTCAGATTCAGTGAATAGTTGTCGGTCTAAGGGAGAGAAATTTGGATGTCAACTTCTTTATTTAGAGGAACACAAAGTTTTGGAGGTATAGGTTTACAGCTCCATCATTTCACCTGATGAAGGAGAAGCATTTACTCCGAAATGTTGTGTTCCTTAAAATAAAAAAGTTGACATCCACAAATTCTCCCTCATGGGTATCCCTTCTATATGCCATTCCAAGACTTGTGTTGCTGGTCTGTCTGAAATATTGCAGACAGGTAGATGACACATGACAGGTCAACTAAACAAAATGTGACGTGTGTCTCTGCACGTTACCTTGACAACACTGAGGTACTCGGCAATGGCGGATCTGGCTGCCTGTGAGAGTTTGCGTGCTCCCTCGTCACACACCCAGCAATGGATGCCTCGTCGCCCAGAGTACACCCATAACAGGTGCTCATACCCAAAGTCATCTGGAGAAGAAGAATATTTCAAAGTTAGTTTGATCGTTGTTCAATGTTGTTCAATGCCACACTCACGATATTACAGCTATACCAGTGTGGCTTGTTAACAAGCTTGGACCAGGCAATGCCGTGATTATTATTGTGAGCAACAATTTGCACTGTCAGGGTACGAGCACACAGTCATCTATGTGACCAGGTTTGACCACCAAATCAATTAATTGAGCATCGACCAGCATACACCGCCAGGGGGTTCTTCTAACATGTATGTCAAAGGTCAAGGTCAAACAAACCTCAAAGATGACCTTGACCTTTGACATACATGCCACAAACATTTCAAGTAGTACGATTCGTTTAAGAATAAAGATACATGTAGTTTTATGCATGAAAAGGTAACCACATTTCAGAAAATGACAAAGAAACAATTTCCATAAAAACTTGAATGCTGGCCTTGCCCTTTGACCTAAACTTTTTCAAAGCCTGTCCCCATCTTAAAGAATGTATATACCAAGTTTAATGACAAGTGTATGAATAAGGTGTAACCACAAACTTTTAAGTGAGATTCCTCTATCTCATGACCTTCACCTTTGACCATCTCATAGCATGTGCCAAAGAATTCATTAGGTGATATATGTGATATATCAGATATATTGTAGGATATCTTCTGGTATCAATAATCTTTACAGTGAATTACACAATATTAAATTTAAAGTATGATACAATTACCTTTTACAATGTTTTATTGAACGTGACCTTGACCCTCGACATAAATGTAATTGTCATGTAATGTAAGATTTGTTACGACATGTGTAAAAAATAGACAAGTTCCTGTGGAGGAAAGCATACCTCAGAACAAACAATGACATTACCATGATTACAAAACCTAAATGCCCTTCACTTTTGACCAAAACCTCAAGCAGGGCACCAACAATGAGAAGGCATCTACTTCGATATGTTTTTTAGTTCTTGTGACCTTGACCCTTTCATGAAGTGTGACAAAAGAATTGCCCATCGTCAATTGGAAGATGTTCACGGCAGACTAATGTGTAAAGTTAAGAGTCTTTGTTAGGTAACCATTAGAAAAATTACTGACTGCGCTCAAAATGTCAATGCAGACCCACTTCACAGAGCTAATGATAATATTATCAAATAAAAGACAACTCTTGAAGAAATGACAAACTGATGCTACTTCATTCACAGAAGAGTGAAAACAGCTACAGAAAAGCAATGTTTTTGCATAAAATACCCCCCCAAAATATTCAAAACCCAATTACTTTCAATTAACTTGCGTACAGAAACGCATGCATTAAATGAAAAACTCAAATTATAAAAACAGCACGCCAAAATACCCAATGAAGACAAAGCAGCTAACTTCCGAAACACAATTACAAGCTAATTTACTTTCAGAGTCAAGCCTATATATTTAGAACAGTTATCATGGTTATAGACATCTAAAAGACTATTTAATTTTTTTCAAATCTTAAAATATTCACTCTCATGAAGAAAACAACAAAATAGAGTGATGAATCGATGTGTGGAAAAATATTGGCTACCCAATGAAAAATTTAAAAACTCAATTAAAACAGAAACGGTAGAATAAAAACTCAATTGCTCAAAAAGTTATCTGGAGCTTTGTGAAAAAGAGGCAAAGCATAGAAATCATGTACGCAGAAGCCATTGATATATGGGACATGGCTACCTCTGAGGGCTGCGTCCAGGATCTTCACAGCGATGATCATGAGAGGCCAACACTTGTCACAGATCTCTGCACCCCTGCAACACAACCACATTTCTAAATCTATATACGTATAAGATAGCTGAGCTATAAATCGCAAAGAACAATGAAGAATGAAGTGTGGTATATTTCACGATAAAACATTGTTCTGTCATGACGTCATTTCTGGAGATTCAAACATGCACTCACAACTTGATGAAGTCGTAAACTGGACGACATTATTTTTGAGAGGGAAGTGTCTAGCAAGATGTTCCTCACAGATGAGGGCCAAGCAGATATATGCTATGGCCAAAAAATCGCACCCAAAGTAGGCGAGATACAGCTATCCGGATTCAGAGAACTGTGCAGATAATCGACGTGAAAATTGTGAGAACACCAAACTTAACACACACCCCACTACATAAAATGAACATTGCTGAGGTCACATTGTATTCAGAGAGTCATCATTATTTACAAACAGGTAAATGTTCTTAAAGCTTAAACAGTTCCCACACGTCGTTTATTTCTAAAATACAACCAACAGCATCAAGGTTCTATACACAACCAACAGGATCAAGGTTCTATATACAACCAACAGGATCAAGGTTCTATACACAACCAACATGTTCAAGGTTCTATACACAATCAAACATCTTCAAGATTCTATAACAAAATAAAAATCAGGGTCCCTTTTGAGTTGGTTATAACCGTAGTTTACTATACAACCAACAGGTTTCGTGTCCTTCTTCTTGACCTCAGCTTTTCATAGGACAAATTTTAGATAATTACCAAATGGAAAAGATTTTAAGGACAATTTGGATGACAATCACGTCAATGTCCCAGAAAATGGACCAATCTGAAACTTTGTTCATATGATAAAACACTTTCACTGACATGGTATGAATCATAAACAGTCAATACATTACATAGTAACAGAGGATCTATGAATGGGCACCTGCTCAATATTTTCTGCCTCTTTTTTTAAGATAAAAGATTGACCTGCAACTCATAAAAAACTAGAGGCCTATAGGGCCCGTATCACTCACCTGGATATTTACGCAATCATGACAAAATATACATTTGCATTGTACATGTTTATAATACTGCAAATATTTCTTAATTTTGACTCTGTCAGCATTTAAAATGGGTGGATAGCAAATCTGACGGCATGAACATGTATTTCTTTAGATACATATGTAGCATAAAGATCTGACTGTTTCCATGTTATGATCAAGGATAAATCATATTAAAGGTATTATTCTCTTCATAACAAACAAATGTATACAATGTATCTGTTTATTACAGGGTGGGGATAATATTGGTTTGCATGTTATGGTTAAGGTTCTAACTCCTTTGGGAGTGCCGGACAGATGAACAGAAGTGCTTGTCCTGGTAGCATATGTGCATTCCTCTCATTATACTCTCAATTGTACATATGGTTATGCAGTGGGGATCTTAACTGTGTCCAAGTTATAAACTCTTTTTGACCCCGACCATCAGCCACTGTACACCCTGTACAATTGTGAATTCCACCTGAGAATACTTCCAACCAAATATGGTTGATGTCCATCTCTTAGTTCCTTATAAAAAGTAATTTAAAGCAATATTGCCAAATTACCGTTTTAGAGCTGGGGGGGGGGGGGTAGGGTTCAGCCTCTCCATTTCTACAATTTGAATCCCCACCATTGGAGAATGCTTCCAACCAAATATAGTTGATAACTATCTCATTGTTCGAGAGAGGAAGTCATAAAAAGTAATAATGCTAAATTACTCCTATTTGGATCCGCCCCTCAGGGGGTCAGCCCCACCATTTGTACAATTTTAAATCCTCACCACCAGAGAATGCTTCCAACTAAATATGGTTGATATCTATCTCTTACTTTCAGAGAAGTCGTTTAAAGCAATGCAGTCAAATTACCCCTATTTGGCTCTGCCCCTCAGCCCCTTGGGAGGTCAGCCCCTCAATTTGTACAATTTTGAATACTCACCACCGGAGAATGCTTCCAACCAAATATGGTTGATATCTCTCTCTTAGTTCCATAGAAGAAGTCACTTAAAGCAATATAGCCAAATTACCCCTATTTGGCCCCGACCCTCAGCCCCTTGGGGTGTCAGACCCTCAATTTGTACAATTTTGAATCCCCACCACCTGGGGATGCTTCCAGTCAAATTTCGTTTATTTCCAATCAATGGTTCAGAAGAAGAAGTTGTTCGAATAAATTGTTGATGGACGGACAATGGATGCCTTGATATGTCATAAGCTCACCTTAATAAATATTAGTAACCCTATTTGTTCCTGAAACATGAGGACAGCCTCTGTCTTGGCCTGGTGTACTCACGAGCAGCAGTTGCGGACGTCATCGTAGTCTGTCATGTCGATGTCAAACACCAGCTCCTTCTCCTGGGCCTGGAAGGAGGCTGCCTTCACAGTCTTGTGTTCCTTGGGCTGCAATAGTCACAGCACTCCAGGTTTAACATGCTTAAAGGGCAAGTTAACATTGACATGGAGAAATTTCGCAGTCGAAATATGAAACATTACTAATTTAGTATCAACAAAATAAAATTGCCGATACCTTGATATTACAACAAATGATGACATCCCCAGGGTATACTATTGAGGGTGTATTTGTGTTAGGTGGTGGTTTTCTTTCATAAGATGGAAATTTCTGAATTGAGGTGATGAACATGATGAAGAAATTAATGCAAATTTCTTTGAGGGTTCCTCAGATCTCCGTGCAGGGAGGTTTGTCTGTTTGTTTGTTGTTTAATGCCACATATAGCTATATGATGGCAGTCCGTAAATAATCAAATCTGGACAGACAATCCAGTGATTGACATTATGAGCATCGATCCGAGCAATTGGGACATGATGACAAGCATCAACCAAGTCAGCTAACCTGACCACCCTATCCTGTTAGTCGCCTCTTATGGCAAGCACGAGTTGTTGAAGACCAATTCTAACCTGGATCTTTATGGGTCTTGTGGGGAGGTCTCATATTGGAGTTATATATCTGCACTTATGTGATTTGAATAAGATTGCTTTACATGTAACTTGCAAACATGGTAAATAGACTCACCTAATTCTGTCATAATTTTCAGACTTACGGTTATCTCACCTACAATCTCACCTTCTCTCTACACACACTTAGACCCGTGAAGATCCTGGGTAGAATAGGTCTTCAGCAACCCATGCTTGCCGAAAGGCGACTAACAGGATAGGGTGGTCAGGCTTGCTGACTTTGTTGATTCATGTCATTGATCCCAATCGTGTGGACCGATGCTCATAATGTAAATCACTGGACTGTCCGCCGTCATATAACCGGAATATTGTTGAGTGTGGTGTTAAACAACAAACAAAACAAACAAACTTCACACCCACAGTAACATAGCAGTATCCTTCACTATCGTGGTAAGTTTTAAGAAAGACATCTGACAAGGCCCTGTAACAAGATTAATAAACAGTGGTACACAGATTGGCCATGTCACAACTTACCCTGTGAGAGAAAATAGCTCCAATATCAATCTTGTATGGACATCGCTTCTGAATCTCTTTTTCCAGCTCCTGCTGATCTGAGAACGACTGGTACCGAATATACACATCATCTTTCAGAGTGAAGGAGAACTCTCGATGTGTGAAGTAGTGTTTGGGCACTGCAACATAAATGTGACGGAAAAATAAAATTAGCATGGCTACATCACTACACCAGAGGCGATATATATTTTGTCATTCATTTCTTGACTATATTTCATGCAGCTTGAGCTTTCTGCATGCTTTACAAGCATTCAACAAGAGTCATCAGTAGATGACCCTCCCACCCCCTTCAAATTCAAGAGAACAAATCATCTGACTGCAGGAGTTAAAAAATGCCATTGCCAAGTAAGGTTTAGTGAGTGAGTGAGTGAGTATGGTTTTACGCCGCTTTTAGTAATATTCCAGCAATATCACAGCGGGGGACACCAGAAATGGGCTTCATACATTTTGCCCATGTCGGGAATCGAACGCGGGTCTTCGGCGTGACGCACTAACGCTTTAACCACTAGACTACTCGACCGCCCCCCAAGTAAGGTTTAGATTCCGGGCAAGCAGAGCACAACATAATGAACTGGGCCAAGTTTCACGAGAATGTAATCATGTGATCATGTTTATTGTTATGATATTTCATTGGCTAATATTTTGCTAGTGTCCCAGACTGGCAATCTTTTTTGCATACAGTTACACCATTCAACCAATAGGATTAATACACTTCAATGACAGGCGGGTAAACAATGAGCACCAGGCTTGCTTTTATTGATAAATCGCTGTAACACTTCCATATATGGCACACGCTTCTTGGAAATTAAATGTCGGAAAGTTAACTACATTTCTTTGAATTTGTAATGGGAATTAGCTCCACTGCTGACTTGTGAAGCTTTGTTAGGCCTAGCTTTGAAAAAATATTTTATTTGAATACACAAGTCACTGTCAACGCTCACCCGCTCCCGATCGTGAAAACTTTGTTGACAGATAGGTCAAACAACAATAAATGTGACTTTTAACGAGTCAAAGTATAGCATATATGATATATAACTCCATTCCCTGTCAACTAAAGTTTGTTTCAAGGCGTCAATAGCGATAATCTGACCGTGGTTGCTGTAAACTAAGCCGGAAATATCAATCAGCTGTACGGATGTTTTCTCCAATCTACCGGTGATTCAGCTCAAAAGTACCCAATGATACAACTTCAAAGAATTTTGACGAACGGTTGAAAGAAACTGTACCTGAAATTATTGTTTTATCAGGAGTAATATATTCCAAAATTGAGTACTTTTACAAAATGTTAAAAATTAAAAGAATCATAAGCGTAGCACTTTAGTACAGCCGATTGCTATTGCAGGGTATGGTTCGAATCCCACTCAGGGACTCGGAAATTTAACGGCCGCTACATTACCTACTGAGGACGTTCATATTAAATTTGAGCAAAATAAGCCTCAGTACGGCAGCACCCTTATATGGATGGCCGCTACACCAGCATGCAGAGAGCAGACACATGTCGACTGCCAATATTGCTCATATTTTTGATCAACTGAAGTTGAAAATGTCATTTTCGAAAGGTCAAACGTACCTCCGCCATAATGAAGCCACCTATAGTAAGGACCGTAAGGAAAAAGCCTCTTGTAATACATGGGCAGCAGATCAGGCAACGAAGCAGGATCATAATTGTGTTTGATATCTCCCATCGTTGTTGTTTACAAACAGGTTTCTTTAGCGGTACGAAATCTCCCGCCAAATCGTCAGTTTACGGCAAACTTCCGTTTGATGCGTTATTGACATTTAAAGCATTAGATGGACATTATAAAACTACAATAATTGAAATCAAACCATCATAGTTTGATTAAAGTCCGTCAAATCATTTCTAGGTAATCTTAAGTTGTCGTAACATTTCACGTGCGGCAATATTTTAAATTTCCTTACAGACATATTCATTAGGCTTCGCTATGCCAAAACCAATGTTAAAATCGTGAAAGGCTGTTGAGAGTTCGGTAAACTCCCCTCCCACATTTCCGGGTTTGGACAAGATTGTGTTTCTTGGCATTATCACAATCACATTCTCAAATGGTGATTTTGTAAGTGGTAGCTAGTTTTTGTACCTTCCGATTGCCATCATGAGTTAATTGAAATACCTTTTGATTGTATTTGTTTACGTGAATCTTTCTCTGTTGGTAAGCATGTCAAGGGGAATGAACTCTGTCACGACTGTTGTTCAGTTTCAATATATGTAAGATTTGATCCTTTGTACCGCTGTGAAAATTATTTTCAAACAAAGGAACACTTATCACCACATACCACTCCGTATGTAACTTATTAAAATTTTAATAAACCAAGTTGAAAACATTTATTTAGGTTATAAAGTAAAAATTGTTTTCATCCCAGTGCTAAGGATATCTAAGTCATATATTTATAGCCTACCTACTAACCTGGAATAAGAACTTCTTTTGATTTGCCCAGAAAAAGTGTTGATATTTAAAACTCATTTGAATGTATTAAAACCTCTGAAGAGAAGTATGATATTTTCATGTATACATCTTACTTTATAGTAGAGTTAAATGATTAGGCTACTAGAGATTACATATGCACCAAAGAAAATCCTTATTTTCTTGGGCGCTCTTAAAAACTTATTCTTAAAAAAAGTTTGTTAGTTGTTTTTTTCTATGCCAGCATTCCGATTTATTAGGTCAAGATGTTCTTGATGGAGGCCTGCTATATTTTGAGACTGATTTATGTGAGACAAGACAGTTTAACTCTCCTGGCTATATTGAATCTGGTGTGTCCAACTTCAAAGATAGTTTTACTACTGCATTTTTTTTTTATCTATCTGGATCAATCAACAACATTTAGTCTTAAAGGGACACTACATCGACGGATCTATGTGTTCATAAATCATGCATGAAATATGTTCTGAGTGTGTCATCACATGCCCGCTTCAGTTATCAAACCAAAACAATAGCGATCCATACAGTCTAGCCAATAATGCAAGAGTTGCACAGAGAAAACTGGCTTCAGTCTTGTTTATTAATATAGTCAAATTGAAGAGAAAGCTGTTTATTTCTTGAGGCTGAGTTAAAACATACTTATTGCCAGTTTGATTAGATTAGAAGCCAGTGTTTATCAAAGCCTAGATTAGAAAATAAATGAAGTTTACAAATCTATACAAATTACTGCACAGCAATTACAATGGCAGTACGCGATAGAGTGGTAGTACAATATTCAATGACTGTATAAAATGCGAAAACAGTGGAAATGGTAATGACAAGAATAATAATCACCTCGGAGATAGGTCTAGGCTGAACATAGGGTGAAAAGTGATATTCACATGAAAGATGGTCTTGATGTAATGTGAGATGAGACAGGCACGTGCCCACTCCACTTATTTCGCTTCCATCACTTTCCACACAGTGCTAGACCAGTCCAGTTTCACTAGAGCATCACAGAATATTCCACGTTTCTGACATGCTTGACATCCCTCCATGCTATTCCGGAAGTTTACAGATAATTCAAGCATCTAGATATAATAACTTCCACACCACTGCTTCAATTAAATAGTACTACATTCTTTACAGCCACCCATTGTCCATGCAATGAACTTCTACTGAATCTCAACAGAAACAATGTAAGTTACAATTGAGTTAGCTCAATGTTTAATAATAAATTAAACTGCCTTATATAACAATATGCCCTCGTTGTGTGAAGCCAATCACTCTTCTACCCAGGGTTCCTTGTGGCCAGCCGAGTACCTCTGTCATACAGTAACATCTTTTACAGTCCATTTATGTGTTTTTCATCTGTTTCATTTTGGATTAGTCTACACATTTCGATAACACAACAGTCATCATGAAATATTTAACCTTCATGAAAACATATCCTAAAACTTGAAAAACTATTACCATTTGCATATATATCCTCTACGTCCTGTCATCGAAGCCCTACAGAGAGCTTGCGATACGGTCACTTTGATGTGTCAAACTATCATGTCTTGCATGTCACTATATTGCAGTTGTCGTAGTATATCTATATAATTATGCAAGACAATATGTATGGCACACCGAAAGGCTTGCACTAAGCATGCCTGTTCTTATTTGAGAATAAGTGTGTGTTTACAAACAAGAGAAAAGTCTGGTCACATGATAAGCCCGTCCCCCAAACCCACACACGTTGCTATGTTGTGCATTATTTTTTAATGCAACATTAAACCTCACCTCACCTCACCTCACCTCACCTCACCTCACCTCACCTCACCTCACCTCACCTCACCTCACCTCACCTCACCTCACCTCACCTCACCTCACCTCACCTTATAGACCTTGTAAAAGAAGTGCCCATACCAGAGAAAGCCAGCTGACAAAAAAAATGTTAAAAGCTAAGGTCTGAGTCAAATATTTACCCAAACAAATTTAAATATCTATAAAATATTCAGAATCAAAGGATTTAAGGTTGAATGCAATGTAGTCTTTTGATAACTATCCGTCATACATATTTGTCTCATGCCACATACTTTTCACAATGCAGTTGCTTTCTGATCAGTGCCACATTAAAGGAAGATTTATTAGTTTATCAAATTTGGCAATATCTAGTTGGACTGAGGTCACATGTGACCTCGCCCCTGCGACAGGCTGACTTAAAAGTGGAACAAATGTTGATGGAGTTCAGGTCAGTTGGTAAACAGGTCATATGTCAGGTCCCAGATCTGTCAGTATTCAAGGATTCAGGTCAATAGTGATTGATGTCATCAGTTTGGGATGAGTGTGTAGACATACCATATTTGCACTATTGCCCCTTGTTCCAATAAGCCCTCCCAAGCTAGACTTTTCTTTTTGTTGTTTTTATAAGCACCACTTACTGAGACAAAAGTTTACTTGACAGTCCATATTTTGTTGTGTACACACTAATGTGTGTCTAGTACACACAAATGTTGAGATTGGACGCAGAAAAGAATACGCAGTGCCCCGAGGGATGCTCAGTCATATTCATTGTCCCTACAGCACATCAAGAGGAGTAATGGGTGTCTAGCTTCATCCATCAATCATGACCACTGTCCACATTATTATTGTTTGATTCCAGGCTCTCAAGGGCGGTCGGGTAGCCTAGTGGTTAAAGCGTTAGCTCGTCACACTGAAGACCCGGGTTTGATTCCCGACATGGATAGAATGTGTGAAGCCCATTTCTGGTGTCCCCCGCCGTGATATTGCTGGAATATTGCTAAAAGCGGCGTAAAAAACATGCTCACTCACTCACCAGGCTATCAAGTAATTACCAAAATGTACACCATACCGTACAGTACCATACCGTACTGTACCGTACCATACCATACCGTACCGTACTGTACCATACCGTACCGTTACATTAGTTTACAGGACCCATATATTGCCTACAATATGGACCCCCAATTTTGTAAGTCATGGTAAAACCTTGGTGTATATCATTTTTCTATGTGCCCGGGGCACTTTTATTGATTTGAAAGACTTTACATTTGTTGATTCGGGTCACTTGTCTTTAAAATGGGGTCACAGTTCTTATGATCATGGCTTCCTACGTTTAAAGGAGAGAACGCACATCAGAGGCCACCTTTTGTTAAGAAGATTCCAGTTTGAATTTGTTTTGTTAATTAGGTCTCATATCAGACTTTGTGGCTGATAAAATCAAAGATGTTTTGATAAGTTGATTTATGAAGACAATATTTTGCAGGGGTAAGCCGGTGACAGAACCTAGTTGACAAGGAGTCGTGTTTCTCCACACAGGGATTTACTTGGTTCTCTCTATAGTTATGTCCAGGGACACCCAGTAATAGATCTTTGGAGTCCAAGACATAGGGCTTGGTAAGGGACCCTGTGGACTGATACTTCACTGTTCAATCAGTTTGACCTTCACTATATGAAGGTTCATACTCCAATGAACTCGCACAAAGCATGCAAAGTGGAAGTCAATTCTTAATCATTAAAAATAAGTGTGCGCTTCAGTCACTTGGAAAATATTTAAACCGTGCCGGTAAGATTTTAACTGTGCTATTATCACGAAAATACAAGGAATTCTGAACCCTGTCATGCAGTTGTGAATCCCACAAGACTCGCAATTTAAATTTTATGTCCAATCTCAATTGCAGTAAACTATGTTTATAACGAACACGCTTATAACAAATTGGCGGATATAATGAACAGTTTTTTTGGTCCCGGCCATTTGCTGTATATATGTTGTATATATGTTTATAACGAACTACGGTTATAACAAACTAAAATTTGTGGTCCCTTTGAGTTCGTTATAACCGTAGTTTAGTGTAGTACCATACTCACTGTATTAAGCACCCCCTAACCGTCTTGCCGACCAGTCTGCCGGTAATTGTTAGCACCCCTATAAAACCCGAACATTTACATGACAGACCATATCTTCTTGAGTACATATTTTTACAGAAAACAGAAGTACAAATGGGGTATACACTTGCCTTGTAACTATGATCAAAAAGGTTTTAGCTGCATCAGCGTTTGAGCTAAAAAGATGTTTGTTCAATGTGCACTCCCTTTTGTTATTGTGGCGAATGTGGTATGCATGTAGGATTCAATACATTTTGTGTGTGGTAAAACCCTTTGTATTCCTGCACTCAAGGTTCAAATGAGGTTATACCACAGGTGCTGAAACTGTTTGCACTGTCTTCCAAAATAATACTGTCAGTGTACATGGTGAGTTTTCATATATATGCAGACAGCAAATGTGGCACCTTAACAATTAATTTCCTATTTCACACTGTTGACTGAAATACACCCATCCCCCACGGTCCCACCCCCCACCCTGAAATCTTGTCATTTCTGCTGAAAGCAATTGGCTCATGGATGTTTGTTTGTTGTAACATGACACACTAAGAAATATTCAATTTATGTGATGGCACCTAGTAGATAGTCAAATCTGGACCAGACTATCCAGTGATTGATATAATAAACACTTATCCGGCCCATCCGGGTGCAATGACATGGTATCAATGAAGTCACTGATCTTGCCAATTCTAACCAAGAATCATTAAATTTTGTAAAAACATTAATCCAACTTTTTAGAAATCGTTCATGGCAAACTGGAAATGTAGTTTTGTTTCATTTGAAAAAAACATAGCTACATTTTTCTATTAACTGTGTAAACTGATATACAAACTTCCTGGTGTAGCTATTAATGAATGTAAAAGATTCAGCTGTTGCTAGCGAGAGAAAGATTTCATGGCATGGTTGTCTGAGAGAGTCTGTTCCCGGGTGGGGGTATGCCTAGATGTGACAGAGAGTTGCTCCACTTGGCGATATTCCAGCTGTCAAGACAGACATCAAGGTGATTACCATTTAGAATACATAGTTCACCAACAAGTATGTTACTATGATACGTGCATAAATTTGACAGCCTTTGTTGGTTTTAGTTGGCACTTGTCGGAATCCAATGGTTGGGCATGTTACTTGGTTGATTGTGTGTCATCAAAGCCCAATGGTGGGGATCATTGCTTATACCTCTTTGCAGGCTGCTGTCATATAGCTGGAGTATTGCTGCGTGTGGTGTGGTGGTCCCTGATACTTTATTGCGTGTCGTAAGAGGCGACCGAATTAGATTGGGTGATTAGGCTCTATGACTTGCTTCATCCATCATACAACTGGGTGGGACGGTATTCACAATATCAACCACTAGTTTATCTGACCCAGATTTTTTATTTAAGCCAGGAATATTGCTGACTGTGTTATTAAACACAAGCAAACCAAAAAATCAGTGTAGTATTCTCCTGATATAGTAATTAAATAAATGTATTAGAATGTATCTGTATGATTTAATGATTAATGCCATGTAGGTATAAATATATATATATATATATAACCAACAGACAGGAGACTTAAAGGACACTTGCACACATATAACACTACTAGCCTTCAAAACGTGCAGGCGGCTATTTTGGCATCTTCCCGAGGCAAGAGAGTTAACTGACTATAAAAGTCCAGTTTCCACCCTTGCCAAACTAGGCTGGTATTTTGGAGTTAGATTTTGGCATAGTCCAATCAAAATCACACATTGAAATCGAAATACGGTTCGTAAACTGTCATGCAGATGTCGGTCGATTGCAGGGTTTGCAAAGCATGTGCACCGCCATCTCTGTGTCAACAGAAATTTCGGAAATCTTTTCATGTTTTTAATCAAGGTGATTTGATGTAAGATCTGTTTTATCACAATATAGATCTTGATTATCAATCAGATTGTCTTCACTGGGCGTGGCCATTTTGTTTGAAGCAAATGCAAGTGATACGAGGGGTTGAATCTGATTGGTCCATAGGAGAGGCATAGAAGGGACATAACTCGTAATAGCCACTGCTGGAGCCTAGGAATTCCAGTCTAGTTCATTCAGCAAGGGTGGAAACTGGACTTTTATAGTCAGTTAACTCTCTTGCCTCGGGAAGATGCTATTTTGGTTGCTTTTTTAGCAGTGTTGGGAAACGCTTCAGTGATCGCTATCAATCATTCAGTCATTTTGGTTGCCAAGGGGTCTGGGTCTTTGAATCCTAAAAACAGCCCTCCATTACTTATGAATGAGGTTCTTCAGCCCTGTTCTTCTAAAACGTACTTTACTTTCACATGGGTTACTGTACAAAGAGTGGGTGAGTGAGTAAGGAACAGTTTCTATACTTATTGGAGAGGTGCAGTGGAAAGTTTGATTTTGAAATGTGTATTTTCTGAAAAAATATGATTTTCTTCATGTTTTGAACTTAGACATATGTTGGCATCGCAGTTGTTGGTATTAGTGAGCCCTGCTCAATTTTTGCCTTGTTGGGTTTGTATCAGAATGATCATTGGCTATTTGATAAATCATGGATACCCGTTATGACCAGTGTGCTATATTTGTTATTGAATACTCTTGGTTATTATTACCCACGTGGTGAAGATACAGGTGGTAAGATACTAAATCCGTACGTCACACGTGTGTCGTACAAGGTTGAGCTTGTTTTATTCGTTTTGATTGGATAACCGTGACCTCTGTCACACCGGGACTACTTTTTTCATTCATAAAAAATCGCGAGACGTCATTCATTTTGCGATTACAAGGCAGAACTGAAGAAATTCATGAGAACGAGAGATATTTACAAACACCTTATTAAACCAAACAAGATAGTCACACGCATCAAATTCGGTTTGCATTCTATATAAGTTATGCATAGAGCTTCTACAGACATATAATCGAGCTAGATCTATAAATCGATTTACAATGTACGACTGCCGATCGAGCGCGTCCCTTGAGCGTGATGCACCCGACCACTTTCGCAACTTTCAATTTGATTTAACATAAAAGGATAAGCATGGTGAAATGAAGTCTGTTTAAACTATCTGGACAGATATCGAGACTTACTTGGTGGTTCGCAGTGGAAGACTAAACTTACCTTGCAATCAACTAAACGTGAAATCCCCTTGTAATCAACTGAACATGAAATCCCCTTGTAATCAACTAAACGATGAAAATGTGACAAGATCAAATGAAATGGATTTGAAACTAAAAGTGAAGTTGCCGTATGGTAACAATGTAAATGGGT
Organism: Haliotis cracherodii; assembly: GCF_022045235.1. Classification (NCBI taxonomy): domain Eukaryota; kingdom Metazoa; phylum Mollusca; class Gastropoda; order Lepetellida; family Haliotidae; genus Haliotis; species Haliotis cracherodii. Next base: position 14,435,793 of record NW_027266273.1, read on the forward strand.
AACCCTCTCAACTATTTCTATGCTATTCTAACTCACTATTTGGTAACCTAGAGAGAGATATCCATTTACTCCTTGCCCCTACGAATGCCAGAAGACAACTGAAACAAACTGTCTATAGCATGCGCATCCTGCGCTCACCCAGCAAGAAGCACGTGCTGCATGCCAACTCCAACGCTTTCCGCGAAGCTGTTGTGTACCTATGAATCAACCACTGTGTCCAGGAACATGACTCTTGTTCCCGGACAATTGTTCCCGGATGCTTCAGAACATGCCCCCTTCCATGATAGACCCCTGTCTATCATCTATTTGGAACAATACGTCATCAAAACAACGCAGTTCACAAACTACAAAAAAAACCAACTTATTTTTAACAATGACTAGTCTATGAAAACAGCAGCACTATTTACAAACTTGAACAACTGGTTCTTGTTCAGTCTCGATATTCGAGAGGACAGATCTTTGTAACTGGTCGAGTCAATCTCGACCCTCCAACTTTAACATCTACAACTCTAACATGGCCATCTTTGCCTGGGTAAGTTTTCAATATCCTTCCCATTGGCCAAGTTCCTCTTGGATTATCTTGTGATACGACAATCACCACATCATCAACTTGGAAGTCTCTTGATGACGTGACCCACTTTTTCCGGACATTCAACGTTGGAAGCCACTCTCTCATCCATCTCCTCCAGATATGCCTGATGAGTTCCTGGATCCTCCGCCAACGCTTCTGGGGAGAAAAGGAAGTGGAATCTATTTCTGGAGCGAAGTCTCCACCAAGCTGCCCATGTAGAAAGTGGTTTGGTGTGAGCGGAACATCATCCTGTGTGTGGGCACTCTGATATGTGAGTGGTCTTGAATTCAACAGAGCTTCGGCCCCAGTAAAAGCAGTCATCAGTTCTTCATCGGTGACATCACTTGAGCTGAGTACAGCATAAATAGCCCGTTTAGCTGACTTGACCATCGATTCGAATATTCCTCCGAAGTGAGGAGCATTTGGAGGATTAAATCTCCATACAATGCCTCTGTTTGCCAATTTCGATTTTGTGATGTCAGAATCTAATGAAGTCACCAGCTCTTTAAGTTCTTTCACAGCTCCAACGAAATTCGTTCCGTTGTCCGATATGATCTCCTTGGGCATTCCCCTTCTGTGTGCCATGCGGAAGAGAGCATTCAAGAACGAATTTGTGTCTAGTCCAAAAGCGATCTCTAAATGTACAGCGCGTGTAGCTAGGCATGTGAACAGGCACAGGTAACGCTTTTGACGGCTTTTACCTCGACCCTGTACAGTAAGAAATGGACCAGCGAAATCCACCCCCGCTTGAACAAATGCTCTCATTGAACAAACTACTCTTACCTTTGGAAGATTGCCCATGAGTTGTTGTGCTGGCTTTGCTTTTTGTTTTTTGCACCAAGAACATGCATTTTCCCATTCACGAATTTCCTCCCTTGAGGATATTATCCAGAACTTGGAAGACAATGAAGCTAATGTGGTATTTGTTCCCATGTGGTGACACATTTCATGATGATGTTTAACTATCAACTTTGTCACCGGGCTTTTTCTGGGAAGAATAATAGGAAACCTTGCTTCCCAGGACAGGACTTCTGCAAACCTCAGTCTGCCATTTAATCTCATCACCCCTGTTTCATCCAGAAAAGGCTGTAATCCTATGAGTTTACTCTTAGGTGGTATTCTACTGCCATGGTACAGTGCCCAATACTCTTTAGGAAATGCTTCCTTTTGATCTTCTGAAATTAGTTTTCTTTCAGCTCCTTCAATCTCTTCTAGGTCCAGTTCTTCTTTCCTTCTCATATCCTTTTGTGTCCGAGAGTTACTGAGAAACCTGTAGACCCATGCAAAGACTCTGCACAGTCTTTTCCAGTCGGAAAACCTACATGGATCCAAACGCCATGTCTGATCAACATCTTGCACCATCATTGTCACTTTCATATTTGATCCAGTTTTCCTTTCCATCTCAACTTTCTGGAAAGCATGTATCTGTTTTGGCCATTGGCTTACATCAAGTTTTAAAAACTCAGGACCTTGTAGCCATGCTTTTGTACCAAGTGTTTCAGGTTTACAACCTTTTGTAAGTATGTCAGCTGTGTTCAACTTAGTTGGCACATGCATCCATTGGCTGGGTTTTGTCACTTCTTGTATAAAACCAACACGATTGGCCACAAATGGCTTAAAGCTTCTACTGTGGCTTTTTATCCACCACAACACGTTCATGCTATCAGACCAGATCCTTGCATCATAAGGTGACATTTCTAGGCCTTTTGCAATAGCAAGCAGAAGTTTCACCCCAAGAACCGCTGCCATCAACTCTAGTCGTGGGACACTGATAGCCTTCAGTGGAGCAACATGACTTTTTGCAGCTACAAGTTGACTCGCTGTCCTGTGTTCATTAACACTCACCAGATAAATGACTGCACCAAAAGCATCTTGTGATGCATCTACAAACACATGTAGGCTTGTATTTGCTATTTCTGTTCTAAATTCAATCCATCTTGGGAAATATAAAGACTTCAAATCTGCCAATTCCCTATACCATTGCAAGACCTTCTCCTCTAAATCAGGATGCAGACTGTCATCCCAACCTACACCAGACACCCAAATGTGTTGCAATATTATCTTTGCCCGAATGGTAAATGGAGCTAACAGTCCCAAAGGATCAAATATCTTAGCAATCTCCCTCAAGAAAGCTCTTTTTGACATTTGAAAGTGATCATTTTTGATGTTGTAGCAGAATTGAAACCTATCACTCTCTGCATTCCAGAGCAACCCAAGAGCTTTCACTGATGGCAGTTCAGTCATCTGAATATTAATTTCAGATAGTCTATCTGCAACTGGAATACATTCAAGGACCTTCAATGAATTGGAGACCCACTTCCTGGCGTGCATTCCAGCTGTAGTCCACAGTTCATTCACCTGATCATAAAGCTCTATTGCTTTTTCTTCGGTTTCTACCGAATCCATTGTGTCATCCATGTATGTTGATTTAGCAACTGTGTCTGCAGCCAAAGGAAGATGATTTTTGCATGCCTTAGCATGTTCCTGTGTAATATACTGTGCCAGAAATGGTGAACAATTCATTCCGAAGACTACCCGTGAAAATTCATATACATCAGGTTCTTCGTCCAGTTTCATTGATCTCCATAGAAATCTGAAGTACGGTTGATCAGCTTCAGTAATCTTGATTTGCAAGTACATTTCTGCAATGTCACATATGATTGCGATTGGATGTTTTCTAAATCTTAACAATATTTCAACAAGATCATTTTGCATTTTCGGACCCTGGTGAACAACATCATTTAATGACACCCCATCACTCTTTGCTGATGCATCGAAAACCATCCTTACCTTCGTTGTATTTCGTTCAGGCCGGACCACTGGAAAATGAGGTAAGTACCAACATTTTTTGTTAACTTCTTTTTCAGGAACTTTTGTGATGTATCCTTTTTTCAGATACTGTGATATCACGTCCCCATATGCTTTCTGAATTGTAACATCTTTGGATAACCTTTTCTCAATTTGTTTCAGACGTTTGAAAGCACTATCATAATTACTTTCAGGAAGCTTTGACTTGTCCTTCCATGGAACATCAACAGTGTACCTCTTTGAATCATAGGTAAGTGATTCTTTTACAGCATCCACAGCCTGTTCCTCATCTCGTGTCATAAAGGGCGTGTACCCTGAAATGGTTTCAACCTCCCAGAACCTATTTACTAATGACTCAAGCTCTATTTCGTTGCTTGTTGTGTGTGAATCATGAGCAAAGAATGAGCCAGTCACATGTGCAGTATGTATTTCTGATTCGTGTACTTTACCAACACACGTCCACCCCAATGGTGTTAGCCTTGCTATAGGATCACCAGGATGACCACAAACATCTTTGAGAGAACAATGAAGTTCCAAATAGTCCATTCCAATCAATATGTCCACAATTGGTCTAGAACTCAATTTTGGAAACTCAATGTTACGCAAGTGACTCCAATCATTTGCATGTTTGTTCCAGTCAATCACTTTCATCATCCCTGTGACCTTTGTTGTAGTCAATGCTGATATGTTCATTTTCACCGATCCATCAACACTTTCTAATCCCACTTCAACAGCCATGCTATTAAAGGTTTCCTGCTTACTGTTGAGAACATTCACAGATACAGTCTGTCTTTGACCATGCACACCTAACTCTGATGCTACGTCTTCATTGATATAGGTTTGTGTGCTGGCGTCATCCAGAAGAGCATTGACCTGTATTTTGCGAGTTCCATTTTTCAGTACAACAGGAATTGTCCTGAGCGAAGAAAAGGAATATTCCTTTCTCGTAGTAGACATTGTTGTCTGTTTGTACTCATTCCGAGTTTCTTCAGATTTGTTGCTTGTATTCAAAGCGTCCTTTGTCCGTGAGTTTACCCAATCACTATCATGTAGTAATCTATTGTGTGTCGACCGACATCCCTCAATACCACATGGCACATTTGTGGAACATAATTTCCCAACATGACGGATTCCTAAACACCGAAAGCAAAGCTTAAGTTCTTTGGCTTTGACCCATCGTTTCTGGATATCTAAAGCTTTGAAGCTTTTACAGTTTACTATCTGATGACCCTTCTCGTGACAGAAGTGACAGAGCTGTACCTGTTTCCTGCCAAAGAAAGATCCTGACTTTTGATTGGACTTATGTTCCCTATCATTGGGCCTTTCAACGATACCCAGTTTCACCTCAGATGCTACGGTTTGAAATTCGGATTCTTTCAGAACCCATTCTCTTAATGTCTCCACCGATTCCTGACGTTGGAGTTCAAACAGCCATCTTTGGTAATTTGTTATCATTGACCCGGTCATTTTCCTCAACAACTGGGAGTACAGACACCCGTCACCCAATTCCTCATTTTTGTCAGCTTCTCTAAGACTGACAACAGTAATGTCTAAAAGTTCGGCATAATTCTCTAAGTCCTTGGCGTTGCCAGGACGAATGGGTCTGAAGTTATAAACTTCCTCCATTTTCAAAGCAATCTGCCTTCTTTTACCTCCATACTTTCTCTCAAGCCGTTCCAAAGCTACATCATAAGCTGCAGCAGTGTGACCTAGCCTTGATATGAGATTAGAAGCCTCTCCTGCAACATATTGTTTTAGTTGTAACAGCTTATACTCATTAGTGGCATTAGCTCTGTCCACGCATGCCATGAAAGCAGCTTTCCAACTTTCGTAGTCTTTAATGTTGCCATGAAACACAGGAATTGAAACCCGTTTCATCTTGCTCCACATATCAGCACCAATTTTATTGGTATGCGATGTCTTATTTCTTTCAATGAAAGATTTCATTTTGTGGTCATAGTTGCTATCTATCCGGTCATATGGCAAATGTAATTTCCCCGGTTCTATTTCAGGAGAAGCAGGTGCTTCCCTTTCTATTCTTATTCTACTCATATCTATTTCTGGTGGAACTGACTCACCATGACCAACATTCTGATGAACAGAAGGAACACACTGTTCTTCTTGAAGCTCTGCGACTTTAAGTTTCACAGGCTGGTATTTCTTTGTGTTAATTGGGCGAAATATCCTCGACATTACTGACCTTATACCAGAAGACGAGATGTCATCTGACCTGCTGCTCAAATGCAATCTTGCATTGTGTATTGCATCATCGCTATATTCTAAGACTTCATCTATTTCCTTACATGTTTTCTTGGCATTCTCGTAATCTCCATGCTGGTCGTATGCCTGGGACATGTCATACAATAAGTCAACAGCTTTAGCCTGAAGTGAACTCACCTTATCTATCTCATCCCTCACTGCTTTCCTTGTGGGGAGATCCTCCTGGTCTATCAAACTCAGCATCTGATTCTGAGCCTTTGTCAATGCAGACTTTGCTGCCGTCTTCTGTTTCTTAAGCTGAGCTATTTTTAACTCCAGCTTATCTACATCACTAATACTTGTAGCCTTTTCAGGATTTATTATCCCACATTCAGACTTTGCTATATCAGACATGCTTGTTGCTTTGCCAGCCATTGTGAACAAACAAGCATCAAACTACACCTGAAAATCTATCCTATTTTTGAATGACGTACGTTGACCCTAAGAACTATCAACCCCAGTCACTATAACTAACTAGCCCATATTCAGAGCAACCACGCTCTGCTACCAATGGTTCGCAGTGGAAGACTAAACTTACCTTGCAATCAACTAAACGTGAAATCCCCTTGTAATCAACTGAACATGAAATCCCCTTGTAATCAACTAAACGATGAAAATGTGACAAGATCAAATGAAATGGATTTGAAACTAAAAGTGAAGTTGCCGTATGGTAACAATGTAAATGGGTAACCCTCTCAACTATTTCTATGCTATTCTAACTCACTATTTGGTAACCTAGAGAGAGATATCCATTTACTCCTTGCCCCTACGAATGCCAGAAGACAACTGAAACAAACTGTCTATAGCATGCGCATCCTGCGCTCACCCAGCAAGAAGCACGTGCTGCATGCCAACTCCAACGCTTTCCGCGAAGCTGTTGTGTACCTATGAATCAACCACTGTGTCCAGGAACATGACTCTTGTTCCCGGACAATTGTTCCCGGATGCTTCAGAACACTTGGGATGATCCGGTTGTGCCATCGATGTGCCCTTTGAAGCGTATTTTGTGGCGCTGTTTCGGGAGGTGTTGTTCGTGGATGAACGAACACGACAGCACGACCAGATCACTTGAAGTTCACAGTTCCGATACAAATCATTCGAAAACTCCGTGGAAGTGTGCCTGACTTCTGATTTTGTGGCCCCAAACATCCCAAATGTGAACAATAACATTCCCTATCTCTAGCGTAAAAGCTGTGAGTGGATCGCGGTTGTCTTTTCTTATTCCGGTGGCGACCTTGCCCTTCGATCGTTCGAAGCTGTCACTGACATGCAAGCAGATTTGAGTTTGTTGATTTTCACGTCTTCAGTATATAGGGTGGTACAGTTAACATGAATGTCTTTGGCGAACAGTCTGATTTCCCTCTTCCAAAATGGAACGGGCATGATATAAATTCAGCTGATAGATCAAGGAAACCGAACCATTTTGATTGCACAGACGGGACCCCAGCAGTGTGATCGACTGTTGGTCCGATATTCAAAACGCTGCGCTAATGTGACATTTCAAATTTTCTTATCGGTGTCCTGCGTACTAACAAAATGGCGCTTGAATTACCATAAGTTGAAGACTTTCTTCCAAAAGGATCTTGAGCGTCGGTGCTGGTTTGTTTGCAAACAGAACAGCAGGCGCGTGTTGTAAATGCGTATGCATAAACATGTCAACAATGCCCATATTTGGTCATATATCAATATTAATGCGCAACCAGATTTTGCAACCGGTTTCAGTTTGGTCTGTCAACGAACGAAAGTTATGTATTTACACTTAAATATATATTTAACGTGGGTAATAAATAAAATACCACACTCATTCTCGTTAGATACCATTTTTACGAAACTCGTGAACTTTCTATGGTATCTAACGAGAATGAGTGTAGTATTCTCTATATATCCAATATTTAGATTTCAAAACATGAACCTATTTTGTAAAGAGTATGTCTTAGATAACTTTCCTTTGCCTAACATGACTGCAGATGATATCACTTAACAGAGTGAGTGAGTGAGTTGGGTTTAACGCCGCTTTTAACAGTATTACAGTTATATCACGGCGTGTCAGCTTAATGTGGGAGGAAAGCCCCAAGTGATGCAGGTCTCAGATGTTTACGAATTTTATAAAAATGTTTTAAGATCTGTCTGTCTTCAACATGTGGCCAAACCGATAACATTCATGTATTCCTTATCGTTCTGCTACATAGTGACAGATGATAGGAGATAGCTTACACGATATCACAAGGAAATCATGAATGTATCACAAACAAAGAAACAATATCTACATACAAGATGTGTACTAAGTCCTGTGTTTCTTACTTTGGTGTGAGTTTGAAGAAAGGAAGAGGCATCAGTGATTTACATCTAGCAAACTTTCTGAAAGAATGCTATACATGTCTGTTTATATTTTTCCATTCTTATAAGTTAGGTGTGTGTGTTGGGGGGGCCCCGGGATAGTTATCGCACACTGCAGTCTGAAATATTATCGTTAAGGGTATCATTTTGAATAATCTCACAAGTTATTGTATGAGATAACATTGTTCAGGTCGTAGGTTAAGCAGTGCACTCCTGTCGTCCTAGCCGTGTTTTCAAATTATTTTGAACCTATAGTAAGTCTTTGAAAGGCATTTAGAAGTGATACACACAAGAAAGAGAATTTATGGATGTCAACTTCTTTATCATGAGGAACAAAACGTGTCGGAGCACATGCTTACTCCTTCATTAAGACAGGTGATTATTTGATGAAGGAGTAAGCATATGCTCTGAAATGTTGTGTTCCTCACAATAAAGAATTTGACATCCATAAATTGTGTTCCTTATAGTAAGTTGCATGTGTTTTAATAAATGAATTAAAATGAATTAAAAATTTTAATATTAATTTTTTATAATGGCAACATTACAACATCCCTGAAGTCTAGATGCGACATTGTGTATGCAACGCTCCCTCAAAGCAAAATCAGCATTGCGAGTTCTCGCAAGCTTGCGATCATCACAACATCTTTACGGATATATTTTTGTAATGTTCTTGCAATTTTTGTCACAACTTTCTTTCAAATTTATATATTAATCTTCATTGCTTGCTAGATCTATATATAAAGGACAAGTGTGCAACAATATTATCCTTTTTTGATTAATAGTTAATAACTATGACATGAACAAACCACCCTCAAGCTTAAATTTGTGTCATAAATAAGATAATGTTGCTATTGGTTCAAGACAGCTTCAAGAATAGTTCTTTTGGCAGCCATAATTTTAGTCGTAAGTTGCTGAGATTTGTCGTAGCTAAGACATCTTTGTAAACAGGCCTCCAAGGGGTTAAACGCAACTCACTCACTCAAGCTTTGATCACTATGAAGAAAATGTAGATAATATAGTTATGGGAGATCGTGATTTAAAGCCATATTGCTATCTGATTGCTTCATGAACAGGTCATACTGTTTCAAACAAACATTTGTTGAGCCTGTTACAGTGTAAAGTAAACATCATTCATGAGATATAAACTAGATACAAGTGTATTGATTCTCGTTGTTTAGTTGGTAGGTTTCATATAGTACCGTTACTTTACAATGGAATGTAATCTTACAGATCCTCTCATGTAAGTCTTTACGTAAGCTATATCTAAGTCCATGATTGATCAAAACTGATGACGTGCAGGATCTAGTCACTGCACCGATTACCCTGGGACTATCTGAACAGAGATTACAAACGGAGGCATGTTTTTATGCTGTCAGCACAAGGGATATCAGACCAGGATGTGATGGTGTAGGGACATCAGGAAGTGGATGTCAGTTTCAAGTTGAGATGTAGCTCGCTATCTGACAGTGTGAGCTCATTACAAACCAACATAGATAATTGTCAACAGGAACGTCTAATGATATTGCATATTGCATCAGGGGCAGCGGAGTGGTCTAGTGGGTAGAGCGTCAGTTTGTCATGCTGAAGGCAGGGTTTGATGGTCCACATGGGTAAATGTGGCTTGAAATGTGCTCACCTACAAACTTCTTTTACATTCAACCATGAGACATGAAGTGGTGATACGTAGATTATATTCTACTCTTTTTTTTCTCTAGTGTGTGAGGGACTGATCGTGTGTGTGTGTGTGTGAGGGACTGATCATGTGTGTGTGTGTGTGTGTGTGTGTGTGTGTGTGAGTGTGAGTGTGAGAGAGGGACTGATCATATGTGTGTGTGTGTGTGTGTGTGTGTGTGTGTGTGTGTGTGTGTGTGTGTGTGTGTGTGTGTGTGAGGGACTGATCATGTGTGTGTGTGTGTTGTGTGTGTGTTTTGTAGGACTGTATCAGCTTTTGCGGAAGCCACCCATTTTTTGGAACAATTTCTTCATGGCCCCTCCCAGTTCCTAAATAATGTTCAAATTTATAACTTTTTATTTGAAAAAATAGAACTGTGTCATAATGTATAACAACTAATTATTATTTTTTCACATGTCTAGTTTTATGTTTTTTGCTCAATAAAGTTCTTGAAATAACTGGAAAAGAAAATATATGAACAAAAGGAATTTGTAAAAAGAAATCAGCACTTTTAATGAAAGTACGCTGTTTCTTAGATTCAAGATACGCTCATTTGTTTAAATATTCTTTTCGTGTGAAAATCTTACACCGTCAAGTCTACTGAAACAGATGCAGCTGCTATTAGGTGATGCTGCATGTGTTGGGATGCTGCAACAAATCCCCCACTCCCTGGACGTCCAGTAGCTAGTGCTGTGTGGGATTCAGCTGATGACCACCTCAGACTAGGTACTTCTGTAGGTGATGATGTGAGTGCTGTAGGCAAACAAACATGCCCGTTGGGTGTATTATGTTGAACGCTCCCTGCTCGGCTCACAGTCACGAACGCTTAGGCGTTTGACGCATCAAATAATTGTGTGTTACATACGTCACAACAAGGCTATTTTCATTGATGTACGTTATATGCATTTTTTTTTTTATTCAAATCAGTGTTAGACTATTAGGAATTATTTTCATTTTTTGCTGTCTTTAACTGAGAAATTGCTTTTTAAATTATAAGAAACCTGGCATAAAAATTACATGTATTTTTCCTGGATTATTACTTTTGGTAACTTTGAAATTCATTTTAACCCCCTTTCTTCCATATGTAGGACTAGAATGCCTGTACAACAAAAGATAAGTTTTGATCAGGAAAATATAGTTTTTTGATTGTTTTAAATATGGAGAATCTTACCCGAGTATCAAATATATCAACACGAGTTACAAAAAGTGGAAAAACTCTGAGGCTTGCCGAGGTTTTTTTCCACTTTTAACAGCGAGTTTTGATATATTTGATAACAAAAGACACGAGGGTGAGATTAAATTTATCATCCAACATTTTAACTTTTTAAGATTGTAGACAGTAATAATGTTGTTTAACACCACACTCAATATAATAGCTATATGATGACAGCTTATGAATAATCAAACTTGTTCCTCAGATCTTTTTTAAGATGATAAGACACAAAAACATAGAGTAAAGAAAGATTCACCAAAGTAAAATGAAGCTGAAACTTTCTATAAAAAATGGCCTCTCTCTTTTTTGTACATAATGTCTTCTTCCAAAGTATAGTTGGTTTCCATGGCATTGACATAATAAGATTGTTAACACAGATAATTTGATTACATTCACCATGTTGCTAGTGTTTCAAAGGTTCAAAATGAGTGAAATAAATTCCATTATTTTCCTTTTAAACCAATTATATGTACATTCTTTGTCCTTGATTAAAAAATAGCATAGATCTGGATGAGCTATAAGTCCCATAGCCCTGTCTATTTCAGTGGGGCGTCTGTTCAGCTGTCCCCTAGAGAACTGTAACAAATGTTATTTTAGGGATAACACTTGCTTAGTAAAGTACAGATTTTCGTACTTTTTTGGGTTGAGTCGAGAGAATGATAATCTGTACTTTACTAAGAAAGTGTTATCCCAAATATAACATTTGTTACATTTGACCACTTTCTAAATGGCATTGTGTATTTATAGCTTTCGGCTGGGAGCCATGCCAATTTACACTTGTCAGAGGGGTACTCAAAGTACGTGACCTAGACTACCAGTTGTCATTTTTGGCTTTAGAATTTTTGTGGAAGCCTCGGTGGCTGAGTGGGTTAGATCGGTGACTTTATGTGCTGGCGATTAGGTGCCTCACTCTGGCAGTGTGGGTTCGTATCCCGGACGGGACTCAACCCCAAAAAGTATGAGAATCTGTACTTTACTAAGAAAGTGTTATCCCAAATATAACATTTGTTACATTATACCACTTTCTATATGGCATTGTGTATTCATACCCTAGAGAACTGCTCCCTGGAAACTGCACCCCAAGAAAACTTATCACAAATGATTCAAGAACAGGGCCGGAAAACTGTTTCATTGGGACAATTTTTGTTTGTTTCTTTCATCGATAGAAGCTCCAACAAGAGACAGCTTAAAGGATTTAGATGGTCAGGTTCATTGACTTGGCTGGTGGTCAGGTTCATTGACTTGACTGATTGTCAGGTTCACTGACTTGGCTGGTGGTCAGGTTCATTGACTTGGCTGATTGTCAGGTTCATTGACTTGGCTGGTGGTCAGGTCCATTAACTTGGCTGGTGGTCAGGTTCATTGACTTGGCTGTTGGTCAGGTTCATTGACTTGGCTGGTGGTCAGGTTCATTGACTTGGCTGTTGGTCAGGTTCATTGACTTGGCTGTTGGTCAGGTTCATTGACTGGGCTGGTGGTCAGGACTTGGCTGGTGGTCAGGTCCATTGACTTGGCTGGTGGTCAGGTTCATTGACTTGTCTGGTGATCAGGTTCATTGACTTGGCTGGTGGTCAGGTCCATTGACTTGGCTGATGGTCAGGACTTGGCTGGTGGTCAGGTTCATTGACTTGGGTGGTGGTCAGGTTCATTGACTTGGCTGTTGGTCAGGTTCATTGACTGGGCTGGTGGTCAGGTTCATTGACTTGGCTGGTCGTCAGGTTCATTGACTTGGCTTGTTGGTCGGGTTTATTGACTTGGCTGTTGGTCAGGTTCATTGACTGGGCTGATGGTCAGGACTTGGCTGGTGGTCAGGTCCATTGACTTGGCTGGTGGTCAGGTTCATTGACTTGGCTGGTCGTCAGGTTCATTGACTTGGCTGTTGGTCAGGTTCATTGACTTGGCTGTTGGTCGGGTTCATTGACTTGGCTGATGGTCAGGTTCATTGACATGGCTGGTGGTCAGGTTCATTGACTTGGCTGTTGGTCGGGTTCATTGACTTGACTGATTGTCGGGTTCATTGACTTGCCTGGTGGTCATCTACATCTGGCCCAAACGACCATACATCTGGCCCAAACTGCCATACATTTGGTCCAAAATGCCATACATCTGACCCAAACTGCCTTACATCTGGCCCAAACTGCCATACATCTGACCCAAACTGCCATACATCTGACCCAAACTGCCATACATCTGACCCAAACAGCCATACACCGGGCCCAAACTGCAATACATCGGGCCCAAACAGCCATACACCGGGCCCAAACAGCCATACACCGGGCCCAAACAGCCATACACCAGGCCCAAAGAGCCATACACCGGGCCCAAACAGCCATACACCTGGCCCAAACAGCCATACACCGGGCCCAAACAGCCATACACTGGGCCCAAACAGCCATACACCGGGCCCAAACGGGTAATGTTAGAGCTTGCCAAAATACATGAACCCAGAAAGGGTGTTGAATGAATTCCCCAAAAGACCAAAATGGCCGAGCTGCTTGATGATGTGGGATGTCCCTGCTATGTTTGATGAAGGGACTATAGGAGGGTATGTATAGAATCTATGACGCACAAGCTGATTGTTTCACCGAACAAGTAAGGTCAGGTTTGTTAGTATTTCTCAGTGTGCAGTGTCAGCCAGGTGATAGATAAGGGACATGTTCTCTCTATCTACACACTCGCAGTGAGCAGCCAGCCCTACCAAGGTAAACACACTCCATCCATTGTATACATAGAGCATAGAAGAGTCTCATAATAAGCATCCTTGTTCATGGATGAATGTTGAGTAAAGTACGTCCTTACCAAACATTGCCTTTTTGTTTGGTTTTATGAGATTTATTGCAGTCTTATTCACTCATAGAGACATTCTTATTGGCGGTGGTGCTGTTTTGTATCTGTGTGGTTGGTGTAGAGAACTCATTTACTAGTTTTTCATGTTAAGTGGAAACAAATGTTCTGATTTTCAAGACAAATTTAATTCTTTTGTTGTATGCATGGTTTATTTAAGTCTGACATTCACATGGAATAGTGGTGTGTTGTTTATGCAGTGTTGTCTTGTGTTTTAAATGAATGTTAAAAAAATCATGATAACAGTACACTATCGGCTACTTTACATTTTTTTCCAAAATGTTCACCATTAGCTCAACTGGTAGAAGAGCACCTGTTCTAAGGAACTGGCATCTGGCATCATCTACTGTTGTTTTTGTCCTACCTTTTTTGTGGGAAGATGCCACTGGTATTATGAAACCTGAATTCCTCAGGGCATCTCTCAACTTTGATCAAGTAATTCCAATCTGTATATATTGAAAATCATTATAAGTGACCACAATGCACCAATTTATGCCCTTTTTGACATTTAATTCCCACTGTAAATTTAGTGAATGATAATTGAGGCTGCATGGTTGAGTCTATCTCTGTATGGTCAAGTCTATGATTTTGAAAGGCCACTGTGACAGCCATATTGAAAATCTGAGTTTCTACCATTTCCGATCTATTTGTGAATTTATCCTTGTGGAAATTGGGCTGTCAGGGCACTTATCCAATATTCAATGGTTAAATGAATTAGTTTGGTGGTCTAGCGGATAGAGTGTCTACCCAGCAAGTGGAAGGCTGTTCGTTCGAACCCTGGCCGCGTTATAGCAAATGGTGTTTACTTGTTGTTACCCTGCTACTTGTTGTTACCCTGTCTGGCACTGACATTTAGGGGATAAAACAAGGACTCAGTATACTGTGTCTGAGTGGGGAAACCAAGTTAGACTGCAGCATGGTGTCTGAGTAGGCTAGCACTATATATACCGTATTCGACGTAATAAGCGCCCTGCTCTAATAAACGCCCAGGGTGATATTTGCTAATATATTGGCTCGTGAACAATCCCAATTTGCACCCTTTCCGATTGATCAATGTACACAATACTTATTAATTTTTGTATACTACGCACTCGTGTGTTATATGCAATAATTATGGGCAATTAAATTCTGGAAAAATATATCTCTCGTATATAAACATTTCAGGCTGTAAGCATAAACCACTAAATTTATCTTTCAAATCTGATTTTTTTTCGACAAAAAAATATTCTAATGAGAGCCCCCTATTTCTAATTTTGAGAGCGCCCTGGGTGCTTATTACGTTGAATACGGTAATTGGCATTAGTCAGACTAGTACAAGCAGTTGCACACTCATGTGCATGCACGTCATGATGTAAGTGCAATAAACCCCATCAGGGCCCGATATTGCTGTATAAAACATTCACCAGTGCAACCCATTACGGAAAAATGAAACCAGGTAATTATGTCTATATGCACCAAAATTTCAAATGTTTTGCTAATCATCTGTTGTCCACACAACGATCTTTGAACACACTCAATACCCCATTTAACCATTCTACATCACTGATCACAGTGTAATTAGTCATGCTTTCTTGGGCTTGACGTTACCATTGGGTAAACCATCTCAGTTGACTTCTGATTTTATTTTAAGTATATAGTATCATAGGATCTCGAAAATACAATTCATAAACTCCCATTCATACTGGTTACAGAGACACATAACATCAAACATTTGGACTCATTCTTTGCAAAGTCCCATTTTCAAATTTATAACTGTTTATGTAATAACTGTAGTATTTAGAAATGTCTGATTAAGTGAATGTAGACATGTATCCTGGAATGTTTTGCAATTATGTTTTTATTATATCATAAACTAAAGAGAGGAAAATGAGATATTTTTGTACAGGTCGCACACATGATGATACAGATGTATCCTAGCACCCATAAGGACCTATTCTCCTCGTGGGTCACAAGTTTAAGATTCTTTGGGCGCCTTTCTGTTATGTTTTAAAAGTCAAATAAACAAATGAAGTCTCAAGATATTTTCATTTCAGAGACAAAATGTTGGTCCAGTGTAATAACAATTAGTTTGTCAGTATGTTGTGTCCTCAACACTACTCTTAATGAGACGGGGTCATGGGTGGCCCAGGTGGCCCAGGCGTCGCCGCTGTGCGGAGTTGCGTCCCTTGGGCACGCAACAAACCTATGATTGTGGGTTCGAGTCCCGGTTCGCCCCGATTATGTTTCTAGGTTTGTCAGCACCATACCCGTGCTTGTGGGTTTCATCGAAGTGGTAAATGTCTGAGACCTGCATCACTTCGGGCTTTCCTCCCACATTAAGCTGACATGCCGTGATATAACTGGAATACTGTTAAAATCGGTGTTAAACCCAACTCACTCACTTAATAAGACAGGGTTTCTTACTACGTCAGTATTCAAGGCCATTGCCAGATTTAGTTTCTAAGTTTCCAAATCGTTTTCTAATTTTTTTAATTTGTAATTATTTAGAAAATCCTATAAATCAAACTCCATCAGGTGTTGTTTTTGATGACAGTTGTGACTCAGCAATTTTTGTATCAGTCAACCATTATTGTGTCATGTCTGCATGGAATAGTTCTGTGAATAGTTGTCATTATAAAGTACTTCCAAATTTGTCACAAATACTGCAGCACAATGTCGTGACTGTCCCTTGTATACATGTGTTGTCTGTCATATATAAATTCCTTGTTCAACAACTCTCGGTTTTTTAGAGGAGCAAGCTCAAAAGTTTCTGAACATTTTCGTGTGTTTTGTGATTAAATGGACCAGAACATGCTCCTGTGGAGTGATATTTTTTGGTTCAGTGAGTAAAGTGTATGTTTTGACTGATAATAAAAGAAGTACTTGGGAATGAAACCGATCCCATACTTAGCTATAACTAACAACACTGAGGCCAGACCAATATAATACTTATCTCATGGACAATTTTATGCTCAATTTTGAAAAAAGTAAAAAGATTATACTTAAAAGTATTTGATTAAGAATATGCTGTTATGTCACATTTTCATTACTTCTTAAGACCTTTAGCTTTAGAGTATTTTGTAGAAAATTTGCCACTATTCAACCCTGACAATGTATCTTACTCCTCATCTTCCTGAGACAAGGGAGTTAACTTACTTTAAAAATCCTGTTTCCATCCTTGCTGAACTAGGCTGGAATATCTGGGCTTGATTGTAGTGGCCCCAGTGGCTTTTACGAGTTATGTCCCTTCTGTGTCCCTCCTATTGGCCAATCAGATTCCACCTCTCATGTTACTTGCAGTTGCTTCAAACAAAATGCGATCTGATCAATAATCAAGATGTACTGTAAATTAATGCGTCTCAAAAAGAATGCGACCACTGGCCCCTAGCCAAAAATGCGACTCAATATGAAAGCAACACCCCCCCACCTCTCAAGCATCAGTGGATTTATATCTAAAGAAAATGTCCTCTGTCAGGTTTACAGGAGTAACCTCACGTGATTCCAATCTTACATTAATCCAATAACACACCAAATAGCGCCGCTTATTAGCGCTGAGTAGAGTACTTCTGCTAAAACAATAAATGTGCGCTGGTTGGTGTCGGGCTTTGACGCAGTTGCAAAGAACAAAACACTGTGTTGGGTGGGTGGCGTCTGTCTGGACTTGCAGTGTGATCAGTGATGAGAACTCTTGTCATGACCCCAGCAGTGACAATACACAGGATGTAATTAGTGTTTAAATGACATTGTTGACAGTATATACTTGTCACAAGTGCTGCTCAATAAACAGTGGTGTTGAATACATAGTTGTTTGTTTTCAGCGTATGTCTAAGTTGGTATTCCTGCAATCCAAAATGTCTTATTTTTATATAAATGCGATGTTTAATAATGCACGCAAAGACCTTTCGCATTTTTCGCATTTAATACACGCTCACATTAATTTCAAGATTTACAGTATATTGTAATGAATTGGTCTTACTTCGTGAAGTGCATCAAATCACATGAGAACCTTGATTTAAAAACATGAAAAGATTTGGAAAATATGTGTTGTCACTGAGTGGTTGACATCTTGATTATTGATCAGATCGCATTTTGTTTCACATGCTTTAGAAATTCTGCAATCGACCAAAATCTGCTCAGCGATTTCTTTATGCCTTTTTTTTCATTAGTCCGGCCAAAACTCATAATTCCAGCCTAGTTCGGCAAGGGTGGAAACTGGACTTTTACAGTCAGTTAACTCCCTCAGTCAGTTAACTCCCTTGCCTCAGGATGTTGTTTCCTGTCTCTTTGCAAAGTGACAGAGAAAGCCATGAAACAAGCCCTTGGGGTTATTTTGAATATATGAACTAAATGACTTTGAGGTGAGGTGAAATGGGGTTAAATGTTGCATTCAGGATTGTTTCACTTCTAGAGCACCGTGCATGCATAGAGTGGAAATGTTTACATTTGAAACCACTGTGCTAGAACGACCTTTGTCACTTGAAGTTGTTTTAATGGAGGTTGGGGTTAAGAAGAAAGTCATTCGTCAAGGCCCCGAGAAGACCTTGGTAGAATAGGTCTTCAGCAACTCATGCTTGCCATAAAAGGCTACTGGGCTTGTCGTAAGAGGTGATAATAATTTAAAGTTCAGACATTGCTTAAAATCGTTCAGTGGACTCTCAGCCAAACTTTCTTATGATTATGGAAAGGGTTTAATTGCTTATTTTTCCAATCTTTCTTTGATTTCTCACTACAAATTCTGTCCTGTGAAGATTCAGGGTAGAATAGGTCTTCAGCAACCCATGCTTGCCGTGAAAGGCGACTATGCTTGTCGTAAGAGGTGACTAATGGGATTGGGTGGTCAGGCTCGCTGACTTGGTTGATGCATGCCATTGTATTCCAATTGTGTGGATTGATGCTCATGATGTCAATCACTTGATTGTCTGGTCCAGACTCAATTATTTTTCAGACTACACTCATATAGCTGGAATATTGCAGAGTGTGGTGTTAAATAACAAACATACAACAAACAAAGGACAACAAACAAAGAACAAACAAATGAAAATGGCAAGAAATATGCAGAGGACCAAGTGTGAATTTGATAATATTAAAGTTGACAAAAACAAATATTTCTAAAAAGAAATGATAAATTAGCATGTACAAACAGTTACCACTGCTAGTTTTTGGTGTAAGGTATAAAAAAAGATGCTTTGAAAATTGATATAGATGGGTGCTTATTAAAACCACACACAACACATTTGTCAGGGCGAACCGGCTGTAAACAAACTTAGTTAAACCTTGATGAAACTGAAACCTTTTTGTTAATAGATACAAGGCAATTGTGCACCCCTTCTGCACTTTTGTTTTCCTGTAAAAAAATATGTAATAACACGCAAAACTGTGGACTGTCATGTACATTTTTCATCTTTGTAAGGAGTGACTTATTTATTTTTTTTCTCAGTTTTATTCAGTTCCAATTTGTGTCAATACTCAGAACTATTGTGAGAGAATCAGAATTAAAGTCCTCAAATGCTATTAGTTAATGAGGACTACCATCATTGGATTTTTGACCCATGAAGATCCGGGGTGGAATAGGTCTTCACCAACCCATGCTTGCCATAAAAGGCGACTATGCTTGTCGTAAGAGGCAATTAATGGGATCGGGTGGTCAGACTCGCTGACTTGGTTGTGCATGTCATCAATACCCATTGCGTGGATCGATGCTCATAATATTAATCACTGCGTTGTCTGGTCCAGACTCAATTATTTACAGACCTCCATCATATAGCTTGAATATTGCTGAGTGCGGCGTTAAACAACAAACCAACGAACCAATCATTGGATTTTAACTTGTCCTCAGCATGATTTAGGGGACTTTTTAGTATTTAGTATTCTTTACTTTGAACTAAACCAGATCTTGAGAGAAGATTTTATGAGATTGTATACTGACACAATGAAAACGCACTGTGGCATTTAAAAGAAACAAATTGGTACATGGTTGTGGGGCCTAAAGGCATGCAACATGGCAATAATGTTGTCTGAGTTTGAATCCTCATTGATATTGTCATACCTGGACATATGCTTCCAGTCACTTGTTGCTTATCAAGAGTCAGAATCCACTAAGTGTTTTCAAAGTGTTTCAATGGATGAATAAATCAAATAGATTATAATCAGTAGATTATCATTCCCTAGATTATATGACAACATCCTTGATGCCTTTGGGCAGTCAGGTAGTGGTTTAAGTGTCAGCTCGTCACGCCAAAGACCCGGGTTTGATTTCTGACATGGGTAAAATGTGTGAAGCCCCCACCTTTGAATTTGCTGGAATATTGCTAAAAGCGGCGTAAAACCTCACTCACTCACTCACTCACTCACTCACTCAGTCACTCACTCACTCACCCACCCACCCACCCACCCACCCACCCACTCACTCACTCACTCACTCACCCACCCACCCACCCACTCACTCACTCACTCACTCACTCACTCACTCACTCACCCACTCACTCACTCACTCACTCACTCACTCACTCACTCACTCACTCACTCACCCACTCACCCACTCACCCACTCACTCACCCACTCACTCTTGCCATAATTCCGGGAGTCACAATAACCAGTGATTTACACAGAGTACTGTGACATCTTCCTGCCATAAAACAATAATTCATTATTCAGAAATAACAATGTCCCATTCAGTTCACCAGGTGCAACGGAAAAGCAAATGCTCTGTTTTGGGACGGTCCCTCACAGATTCTCTGTGGACTGTTATTTCAGGTGAGTCGGAGCCAAGTCCAGTCCACTTGGTGAGCAGACAGATCTGGATGGCGACAACATGGCAGGCACCAGGCATCCTCGGCATGGATAACAGGCTGCTAGACATGTTCCCCCCACACCAGGTAAGAGTTGACTCAAAACCCCCATCAACAAGAGCTGACAACCCCCCCCCCCCCACAAAAAAAAAATCCCCCAAAACTTGCTTTACATTGTTCAGCTTGTGAAACTCTGGGTGTAGCGATGGATTGTTTACAGTACTATGTTGTCCTTGTGTGGTGTCCATTCTCAAGTGGACTGCCTCAATGGCCTCGTGGATTGAGCGTCTGCCTGAAGAGAAAAAGGGTGGTGGTTCGATCCCAGCCACATGATACCAAAAGATGGCAACATATGGTACTTGTTGTTACCCTGCCTGGTGCTCGGCATTAAGGGCCGACCATTTGATATTCGAAAAAAAAAAATTGTCTCTATAAATTCTTAAAAGTAATTATGCTTCATATTGTTGGACAAATAGAAATTGTCTGGCGCAAAATTTACATTGTTGCAAAAATATTTTTGCTTATATTTTTGATTTAAGACATATCTGGTTTTCACAAAAACCCAGGGATTACAGTCCCCCCCACCCACTCCCCCCAACCCCCATATCCAAATGGTCAGTCCGTAAGGGGGCTAAAAAAGAGACTGGTCAGCTCGGAATCAGTATAATGCATCTGAGTGGTGTATCCATGTTAAACTGTGGAATGGTATCTCAGTGGGCTAGCACTATGAAACCAGCATTAGTCCGGACTAGTATAAGCAGCCACACACACAGAGACACACACACATGTGCATGTACGTTACTATTCAAGAGAAATGATCTCATTTCACAACACCATTGTCAAGTATCAAACAGGATATCAAGGGATGGTTCAGTAATTATTTTGGACTTGTCACTGTTTCATTAAAATCAGATTCCGCTACAATACCTCTCTGCATTTTAATGAGACTGAACATGTCATTTATTAGAAAAATGGTGTACCCCTTCACATGGTTGTCCATATTTTGTACCCCTAGGGTTTAACCATAGTTTTAAATTTTTGACAATTATATGGCTATGGATTCAGTTTAAAAGTATAATTTTACATACACTTTGATATTTCACTCAACATTTTTCTGATGAATGAAATAAGGAGTTTAGGACCTCACAAAACAAATTTCATTCCGTTGAAATTCTTTTTTTTTTTTGTCTTATTTGTCATTTTTATGTATGTGTTTTTATATATTACGGGAGAGGAACATGCACAAACTGTAGCCTTGGAGTTGTTCAATATTTGTTGGAGAGAACCCTGGTTTATTTTTCTCGTTAGGAAATGCTTTTTTCATTCGCTCTCATGACATGGAAGTGAGAAAGGTAATTTGGGTTTACAAACAAGAAAATTAAACTTGTTTACCATCAACCTCAACCTTACAGAGTTAACTCCCTTGTCAACACAGCATCGCTGTGACAACAGTGAATGTTGACCTTGTCAGTGGAGAGTAAACATAAACACCTTACCAGCCCAGATGTCACATTTGACACGTGATGAAATGTCAGACAGAAGGTTGTCGCAGCAATTAATCTCTACCACCTGAAACTAGGAATCGCTGTAAGATTCATCACATGAACTTCCATCTTTCTCAGATTAAGATCTGGAGGTATATCTGTGTAGAAAGTATGCTATTTGTGAAATTTCCAGGTGAAGACTAGCATCAAGATCTAAAAAATGTGACACTGAGACTTGTCCTGGGTCCAGGGTTAGTTCAGTAGTGAGTGTGTATGCCTGTCATATATGTATGACTCTCTGACCTGACAGGGACACTGTCGCCATAGCTGTCATGTAGAGTTGTGTCCCTTAGCTGCACCAAGATTAAATTCATGTGTTTGAATCTCAGTTTTCCCTACTTAAGATACTATCAGCACCATAACTGTGGTTCACTGAAGTGGTTCACATCAATGTTAAACTGAACCTCCATGCTATGGCCTAAAACTGCTTAAAGCCAAATATCTTACTCACTCTTGCACAACAGGTAATACATGGCTGCAGATGATAATCCTGCACTCTGGTGTTCCTTATTATTCCATACAAGCATTGATTCACTGAGTAGGATAACATGGTATTGGTGATAATCATTGTGAGCTCATCTGAGGGAGTATGCTGTTTGAGGCAATTCAAATACATGCAGGATGGTGTTCAGATAGCGAAACCATCAGATTGGTCATAATAGATGGCCATAGCAACAGGATTGTTGTCACAGATAGCCAAAGCAATAGGATGGTTGTCATAGATAGCAACAGCAAAAGGATGGTTGTCACAGATAGCCACAGCAATAGGATGGTTGTCAGAGAAGACCACAGCAACAGAATGGTTGTCACAGATAGCCACAGCAACAGAATCATTGTTAGGTTGTCACAGCAACAGGATGGTTGTCACATATAGCCACAGCAACAGGATGGTTGTCACAGATGACCACAGTAACGGGATGGTTGTCACAGATGACCACAGCAACAGAATGGTTGTCACAGATAGCCACAGCAACAGAATGGTTGTTAGATTGCCACAGTGACAGGATGGTTGTCACAGATAGCCACAGTAACAGAATAGTTGTCACAGATAGCCACAGCAAAAGGATGGTTGTCACAGATAGTCACAGCAACAGGATGGTTGTCACAGATAGCTACTTAAACAAGATGGTTGTCACAGACAACCACAGCAACGGGATGGTTGTCACAGATAGCCACAGCAACAGGATGTTTATCACAGATGACCACAGCAACGGGATGGTTGTCACAGAAGACCACAGCAACAGAATTGTTGTCACAGATAGCCACAGCGACAGGATGGTTGTCAAAGATAGCCACAGCAACAGGATGGTTGTCACAGATAGCCACAGCAACAGGATGGTTGTCACAGATGGCCACATATATGTGACTTACATCAGTCTACCCTAGATCAGTTGAGCCTTGGTCAGTGCTGTCGTGGTCAGTGATGTCCTGGTTCGTGCTCGTTTTTGAGCTGAGGTCAGATGGGCCATGGTCAATGTGGCCTTGATTAGTGCAGCCTTGATCCATCAGCCCTGATCTGTCGAGCCTCTGTGAGTGCAGCCTTGGGTAGATAGCACAGCCTTGATCAGTGCAACCCTGATCCATCAGCCCTGATCTGTCGAGCCTCTGTGAGTGCATCCTTTGGTAGATAGCACAGCCTTGATCAGTAAAACCTTGTATAGTACAACCTTGATAAGTTAAACCTTGGATAGATAGCACAGCCTTGATAAGTTAAACCTTGGATAGATAGCACAACCTTGATAAGTTAAACCTTGGATAGATAGCACAGCCTTGATAAGTTAAACCTTGGATAGATAGCACAACCTTGATAAGTTAAACCTTTGATTTTGCAGCCTTGATCATTAAAACCTTGGATAGCACAGCCTTGATAAGTTAAACCTTGAATAGCACAGCCTTGATAAGTTAAACCTTGGGTAGCACAGCCTTGATAAGTAAAACCTTGGATAGCACAGCCGTGATAAGTTTAACCTTGGATAGCACAGCCTTGATAAGTTTAACCTTTGATAGCACAGCCATGATAAGTTAAACCTTGGATAGCATAGCCTTGATAAGTTAAACCTTGGATAGCACAGCCTTGATAAATTAAACTTTGAATAGCACAGCCTTGATAAGTTAAACCTTGGATAGCACAGCCTTGATAAGTAAAACCTTGGATAGCACAGCCGTGATAAGTTTAACCTTGGATAGCAAAACAATTTTAAAGAAGTTGTTCATCCATAAATCTTATCCTTACTTAGTACTCCAACTTCTAAATGCCTATCAAAGAAGTTGGACTGTTATGGTCATTAAACTAATTTGGACAAGGGATAATCATGGCTTTATGGGTGTGGTGTCCACGAAGAATGTATTTGTTTGGGTGAGAGAGCATCATGTTATGAAAACGTGATAAGGTTCTCAGATCAAATATTGATAACATCATTGAAGAGGAAAGAGAATCTCGGACTAATGTATCTAAGTGGTCACACACGTAGGCCTTCACTATATCGCTTTGTGGGCGTGTCACCTCAAAGGACCGACGTCATTTGAAGTAGCATTGTAATTCACGGCAGAACGCCCGCGTCTAATGGTGTGTAACTGTCGCGTGTGTTTCCTCACGAAGTGAAGTTAGTACATTGAGTTTATGTGTTCTTCGTGGTATGGAACATGATGAGACATGACGTTTTCTCTGTTCCTTGTCGCCATAAGCGTCACATCCGTATTCTCCCCGGCATCACAGGCGTCTGACACAACTTGACGCCCGGACCGGGAAGTGTCATTGTCCCCAGGAACAGGTTTCTCTGAAAGTTTTACACACAAGAGCAACCGTAAACACACGTGGATAACTAAGCCTAATAATTCAATGTGGCCTATGTTGGCATCTTGGCAGATATTTTGGGTTAACTTTATCCTCTTATTCGACGTGGAGGCACAGATGACCCCGTCGTCAAAGGAACCCGTGAAGATCCGGGGTGGAATAGGTCTTCAGCAACACATACATGCCGTAAAAGGCGACTATGCTTGTCGTAAGAGGCGACTAACGGGATCGGGTGGTCAGGCACCCTGTCTTGGTTGATGCATGTCATCGTATCCCAATTGCGTGGATCGATGCTCATGATATTAATCACTGGATTGTCTGGTCCAGACTCGATTATTTACAGACCGCCGTGATATATATTGGAATATTGCTGAGTGCAGCGTTAAACAACAAACGAAACGAAACTGCAGGCATCAGTAGACTCCAGGTAATATACACCCTTCAAGAGGTCCAGTGACAGCAGGAGAAATAAGACATTTCTACACTGATTATACAGCACACGTGTTGTTGACACAGGTTCGAGGCGGGTTTTTTGGTGAAAACACAGTTTCCTTTGAAGCAAGAATCCAAGGATTTTATTTCAAACCTGGTCATATGCAGAAACACTGGATACGGTGTGCCGATTTCAAACGAGTCAAAAGAGATAATTATGATTAATTCCCCATTTTAAAAGTAAAGTACGTCTGCGGAGGAACAACCGTCGGGCATGAGTACTGAATGGGGTGTGTATCGGGCCTGTTACCCGCGAAGAAAAAGTAAAACTGCTCTTATTTTTTTATTTTCTGTCAAAAGAAACTGTAAATTTGTTTTAAACTCTTCCAAACATCTTTGATTAAGAACTGATAAATAATTTGGTCTATCGTGAGTGAGAGAGGTTAATTTAACGCCGATTTGAACAGTGTCAGCTTGATGGGCAAGGAAAACTCGAGGCTTTGCTGACGTGAAACCCGCCACCTCAGTTATGACTAGACTTGCATACGTCTCTTATGCGCCCTTAGAGTGTCCTGTCCGCTTAACTAGACTTGCCTATTATGTGGATATAATAACTGTACACCCTTGGACTTATCATTCAATACAGACTTAGAGCAAGGCTAAGTAATGACTAACAGATCTATTAACACAATCAGAGTGAATACTAGTACACATGTATAGGCATATGTTTCTGGTAGGCCTAAGCATTGATATAAACTACATATAAGTATTTATCGATGCAATAAACCAATCTTATAAACTTATCACAATCCGATAAATATGGGTGGCTCGGGTGGCCCAGTCGTCTAAGGCGCCGCGATTAGCTGTGCAGTGTTGTGTCTCTTGGACACGCCTGAAACCTATGATTGTGGGTTCGAATCCCGGTTCGCCCCGATTATGTTTCTAGGGTTGTCAGCACCACACCCCTGCTCGTGGGTTCACCGAAGTGGTAAACGTCTGGGACCTGCATCACTTCGGGCTTAGCTCCCACATAAAGCTGACACGCCGTGATATAACTGGAATACTGTTAAAAGTGGCGTTAAACACAACTCACTCACTCACCGATAAATATGCAAATGAGGTCCCCAGCAAGAACTATTTTTAATAAGCTCCATACATCGATGGGAGGTTCGCTTGCTCGAAAAGCTGTATACTTATTTACACAAATATGACTGTTAATAATTTGGCGGTTCACTCAGGCAGTGTATTTTTACGCGGTTTCAAAAGTTATTAAAATATGGCTAAATTTCAAACATTTCAATAATGACATTATATGTTAAAGAAATGACTACTCTCGTGTTTTATGTGTCGTAGTTATCATATTTTAATTCTTTCAAAAGGCTCCCATAATAGATTTTCTATTGCCATGATATTTTCGATTCGTATGAAGGTTTTCACACGTTCCGTACTAAAATAACCCGGAAATGACGTCACACAAGCTGATAACGTCAACCTTTTGTGTGAATCACAGTTCAAGTCATGTTCAATAACATGTCTAACCGTCAAATGTTTCCCTTGAAAAACGGAATATCTTCATGGTAGGTTAACAAAATAGCTGATTGAGTTTCGTATGCTTCATTGAACCTTTGAACTGCTCGGGCAGTTTAGTGCACCATGGTTGTCTGAGGAATGAGGTGGTGACAATGTGTAAACTGTTTCGGTGTGGATCGTTGCTCATACTATCGACCACTGGTTGGCCTGGCCCAGACTCGGTTATTGACAGGGTGCCGTGTTACATGTATATAGCTGGATTACTGATGTCTAACTAACTCACTCACTCACTCACTCACTCACTCACTCATTCACTCACCTTGGTGTAGTGGACAGAGCATCTCCGCGGATCGCGGAAGGCCGGTGGTTCGATCCCCGTTGGCGTCATACCAAAAATGTTAAAAGGAGGTGCTTGTTGTTACCCTGCTTGGCACTCGGCATTAAGGGGCTAAAACAAGGACTGGTTGGCTCGGAGTCGGTATATGGTGTTAGAGTGGGGCATTCATGTTAAAATGCGGAATGGTATCTGAGTGGGCGAGCACTATAAATAACACAGGCG
Organism: Haliotis cracherodii; assembly: GCF_022045235.1. NCBI lineage: Eukaryota > Metazoa > Mollusca > Gastropoda > Lepetellida > Haliotidae > Haliotis > Haliotis cracherodii. Next base: position 14,463,123 of record NW_027266273.1, read on the forward strand.
CTCGGTGGAAAGAAGCAAATACACAAACGCGCACACTCGTGCATGCTCGTCGCTATAAAATGCAATTATCATGAAGGCGAGGTTAAACCCCCATTACCCAATCTCACCATTGAAATGAGTTAACACACGCAGTTGTTAAAGTGGATACAATATATGGATAACAACTTCTGTTAAGGCGACCATTCGGTATACAGTAAAATACAGTTATAACGAAAACGCTTATGACGAACTGAGGGGTATAACGAACCTACTTTTTTGGTCCCGACTATTTGCTGTACTTATGCTGCATATATGCTTATAACGAACTACGGTTATAACGAACTAAAATTAGTAACCCCTTTGAGTTCGTTATAACCGTAGTTTACTGTATATCTTTATACCCTTGTCAAACAAGGTTGTCCACAATTTAGGGATAACAACTTCTGTATTTACTGTAAAGGCGACGTTTCGATATAGATCTTTATACCGTTGTCAAGCACGGTTGTCCACAATTTTGGGATAAAAACTTCTGTATTTACTGTAAAGGCGACGGTATAAGGATCTATACTTAAACGTCGCATTAACAGTAAATATAGAAGTTGTTATCCATAAATTGTGTCTACCTTGTCATCATAGTCTGTCTTACAGACCCTGATACAAATATACATATCAAATACAGCCCATGCAAGTCTATAATGTTTGGCAAGTCTAGATCATTCTGAAAATGAAGAGAGTCACTGGGCTCCTTTTTATTATATTTTTATTAAGATAACTGAACAACTGTTTTTTCCTGTACGATATGTTCATTTCAGAGACTAGATGTTAGTCTATTGTCATCCATCAACTTCTATTTAATGCCTATCAACAATTCACACGAAGATACTTTAATTACCTGCAACTGTTATGCTCCAGTCTATGTGTATATGGGTGTGTATGCTTAACATCACTCAAGCAGGACCTGCTTCATTCATACGAAGGGCTAATGGTTCATGCTTCTCAATCTACGAGGGTGTGGCAAAGGTCAAGTGAGTTTGAATCGGAATTCTGTCCCGTGACATGCGGGTCTCTGGGTCGTTTTATGACGACTGGGTGTGCCATTTGACTTTCAAAAAATTGACAGTCATGATAACGACAATTATATTTGAAATTTCTCATGAAGATTTCTCAATCGTTTTGTACGTATATATTATTAGCCAAAAATTCACTTCCAACCACGAACTCCGAATTGGGTGGCGATCTTTCATACCAGCGTGCATCTGTATTGCCGGGGCGGTCGGGTAGCCCAGTGGTTAAAGCGTTCGCTTGTCACGCCGAAGACCCGGGTTCGATTCCCGACATGGGTACAATGTGTGAAGCCCACTTCTTGTGCCCCCCTCCGTGGTATTGCTGGAATATTGCTAAAAGCGGCGTAAAACCTTACTCATTCACTCACTACCACTACTACAACAACTACTACTACTATTGCTACTACTACCACTACTACTACATCGAACCCGGGTCTTCGACGTGCGAACGCTTCAACCACTAGGCTACCGGACCGCCCAGTAGTAGTAGTAGTAGTAATAGTAGTAATAGTAGTAGTAGTAGTACTAGTAGAAGAAGCAACGGCAGCAGTAGAAACACACTAATATTGTATTCGACAGTGAACCACATAGTCGACGTGGGAACTACCCGTGCATATATGCAAGCATGTTGCAGCCACAGGTGGGACATCAGTAGTTGACTTGAAATAACAACTTAAACTACGAGTGGTAATTCAAACAGAGGCACGACCCTGTAACACGGGCCCCCTAACTAGCACAATGACGATCCTATCCGATGTCTTGTTGATGAAGAAATGTTTAACCTGTTTTGTAAACAAAGTGTTATTTGGTATTCATGTTTTTTGCCTGTCCCTATTGAGCGCCGTTCCTTTGCAGGCTGATTCACTACTGTTACATCTGTTATTATTGAACGTGGACCATCCTATTAGTGCAGCCACTTCTAGATATCCGCAATCCCATACTATTCCCAACCTACGATTTCAATGCGGCATTCATGAACAAACCTGAATAATAATCGGTAACAAGGATGCGTGTATGTATATATGGGTATATCTAAGGGAGACAACCATGTCGTAGACAGATATGTTGTCCATATAAAATTTGTCACCGGAATGTTAACAAATTGAACAATTGTAAAATTTTAATTAGGTGATTGTATTGAAGAATATTTGTACGTATGGTAGGATCTATGTTTTGGAATGTTGCTATAAATGTGTGAGTACGAGTAAAACTGTAATTTCTGTCTTTTAAAGGGAATCGCGTTATAACGAGAAAATAGCTTAAAATGTGGGGTTATTTTTGTACCTGGTCGACGGTTAAGTTCCGTTTGTTTATTCTGAGCACGAGGGAAGCTCGACGTCACACAGGTAGAGAAGAAGGCGTGAACAACTCACTTTAACTCATTCAAATCAGCATCAGCATCTACAAGCATCAGCATCTAGTGTGGAATCTGATTAACCTGTTATGGGCCGGATCATGCGTAGCGTCAGTGTTGTGAGTACTTATTACTTTTTCCTACGAGACGTTAACACAGAAGATTCATTAGACAGATTTCAAAAGTTTATATTTTAGATTCTTCCAGTTCGAGTTACAGGATTACATACACAATTTGAACTGAGAGTCGGACTTATATTGGTCAGTCATGGATACTTTTCTGTGGCTTTTAAATCAGATCTATCAGTCCAATCAGAAGTTTTAAACACGAACCTGTTAAAGAAGTCTTAAAACCTCCTTTGGGTTTACACCATGTGTGTTATTCATTGCTGATGGCCTGTAAACTGTCGTGTATTCATGTCCTATTACACTGTGGGGACTTTCCTCGCACATTAAGCTGACGCGCCGTGATGTAACATGAATACTCTTCAAAGCGACGTAAAACCCACCTCACTCACTGACTATAACACTGCGGAGACCTGCATCACTTCAAGCTTTCCTCTCACACTAAACTGACACGCCTTGACGTAACTGGAATACCCTTCAAAGTGACGTTAAACCCACCTCACTCACTGACTATAACACTGCGGAGACCTGCATCACTTCAAGCTTTCCTCTCACACTAAACTGACACGCCTTGACGTAACTGGAATACCCTTCAAAGTGACGTTAAACCCACCTCACTCACTGACTATAACACTGCGGAGACCTGCATCACTTTAGGCTTTCCTCTCACATTAAACTGACACAACGTAACTGGAATTCTCTTCAAAGCGACATTAAACCCACATCACTTACTGACTTTAATACTGCGGAGACCTGCATCACTTTAGGCTTTCCTCTCACCTTAAACTGACACAACGTAACTGGAATAGTCTTCAAATCGACGTTAAACCCACCTCACTCACTGACTATAACTCTGCGGAGACCTGCATCACTTCAAGCTTTCCTCTCACACTAAACTGACACGCCTTGACGTAACTGGAATACCCTTCGTTGTGACGTTAAACCCAACTCACTCACTGACTATAACACTGCGGAGACCTGCATCACTTGGTAAACCCACCTCACTCACTGACTATAACACTGCGGAGACCTGCATCACTTGGTAAACCCACCTCACTCACTGACTATAACACTGCGGAGACCTGCATCACTTTAGGCTTTCCTCTCACCTTAAACTGACACAACGTAACTGGAATACTCTTCAAAGCGACGTTGAACCCAACTCACTCACTGACTATAACACCGCGAAGACCTGCATCACTTCAGGCTTTCCTTTCACCTTAAACTGACACAACGTAACTGGAATACTCTTCAAAGCGACGTTGAACCCAACTCACTCACTGACTATAACACTGCGGAGACCTGCATCACTTGGTAAACCCACCTCACTCACTGACTATAACACTGCGGAGACCTGCATCACTTTAGGCTTTCCTCTCACCTTAAACTGACACAACGTAACTGGAATACTCTTCAAAGCGACGGTAACACTGCGGAGACCTGCATCACTTTAGGCTTTCCTCTCACATTAAACTGACACGCCTTGACGTAACTGGAATACTCTTCAAAGCGACGTTGAACCCAACTCACTCACTGACTATAACACTGCGGAGACCTGCATCACTTCAGGCTTTCCTCTCACAGTAAACTGACACAACGTAACTGGAATAATCTTCAAAGCGACGTTGAACCCAACTCACTCACTGACTATAACACTGCGGAGACCTGCATCACTTTAGGCTTTCCTCTCACCTTAAACTGACACAACGTAACTGGAATACTCTTCAAAGCAACGTTACACCCACCTCACTCACTGACTATAACACTGCGGAGACCTGCATCACTTGGTAAACCCACCTCACTCACTGACTATAACACTGCGGAGACCTGCATCACTTTAGGCTTTCCTCTCACCTTAAACTGACACAACGTAACTGGAATACTCTTCAAAGCGACGTTGAACCCAACTCACTCACTGACTATAACACCGCGAAGACCTGCATCACTTCAGGCTTTCCTTTCACCTTAAACTGACACAACGTAACTGGAATACTCTTCAAAGCGACGTTGAACCCAACTCACTCACTGACTATAACACTGCGGAGACCTGCATCACTTGGTAAACCCACCTCACTCACTGACTATAACACTGCGGAGACCTGCATCACTTTAGGCTTTCCTCTCACCTTAAACTGACACAACGTAACTGGAATACTCTTCAAAGCGACGGTAACACTGCGGAGACCTGCATCACTTTAGGCTTTCCTCTCACATTAAACTGACACGCCTTGACGTAACTGGAATACTCTTCAAAGCGACGTTGAACCCAACTCACTCACTGACTATAACACTGCGGAGACCTGCATCACTTCAGGCTTTCCTCTCACATTAAACTGACACAACGTAACTGGAATACTCTTCAAAGCGACGTTGAACCCAACTCACTCACTGACTATAACACTGCGGAGACCTGCATCACTTTAGGCTTTCCTCTCACCTTAAACTGACACAACGTAACTGGAATACTCTTCAAAGCAACGTTACACCCACCTCACTCACTGACTATAACGCTGTAGACGTAAACTGTTTCGGAGACGTTAACCTGTCCCCTCACGAATAATTATGATTTCCAGATTGTTAGTCTTTATCCCCTTTGGACATGACGTTATTCACGGATGTTTGGTTGAATAACGCTGTAAAACGCCTTTGAAATCTGAGATAAAAGAACAAATATCATTCATATGGTAATAATTGATTTCCTTTCTATACTTTCGATGAAGCACGTGTTTCAAAAGACCACATTTGAATTCAGATGGCTCTTTGAATGATCGGGTTGCGGGAACTGTCATTGATGGTGTTCAACTCACGTAACGGAAAACAACCTACCACAGTATAATACAACTTGTGATGATCGCTGGTAGGCCATCCACGAACTGGGCCATAGTCATGATAATTCGTACCGATTCGCCAATAAGATTGAACATGAACCATTCATTTTTTATCAGTGAGTAGAATAAGATTGGTTTCTGTGGTAATCCTACTTTAAGCTGAATGCTTTGAGACCTCGATTTCAGACCGTTTCACCCTTCGCCTGGCAGATGTATAACAGAACTTGAAATATTTATCGGTACACATCGTCAGGTCATTTTTTCATATTCCTTAACCGTCGCATTAGGTAGTTCTTTAGTGAGCGCGGATAAGCTTTAGTCCATACTATGCTATCGAGAAGATGAAAGATGAAAGCTTTCTTTTGTGTTCACTTGGGTTGATACAAAGAGGAGGCTTGTGAAGAACATTCAAGTGAATACTCTTGCGTTCGTCACACCATATTACCACGACGAAAAGACGACTGTCGTCATGTGGTGGATGTTCCCAGCGTTATCGATGTGATTACGTTCTCAATTTCTATTGAAGGGAAATTCAGGCATTCTGCGAGACACATTTATGACCTAAAAGGTCAAACGGGCGGAACAGATGCTGACGATTTGCCCACCTCCTGCTACACATTCGGGTGTGCATTGCCAGGGTGCTTTTCACGATGGAAGTTGAGTAAAATGGCATTTTCAAATGTGTTCAGCCGGCGACCGTGCATAACGGCCAGTCTCACGTCATCAAGATGCTCTCGGAATTCAGGGTAGGAGATTCACACTGTTATGTCCACATGATCATTACGCTAACAATATGGCTGAAACACCGCCGACGTAACCATAGTTTTAGATCACTCGCATAGAAATTCCGGGGTAGAATTGGGCCCCAACAAAGCGTTTAAAATCAACCGGGTGGCCAGGTTCAGTGATTAGGCTGATGGACAAGGTCCAGGCGGCATATGACGATACCACTGTATTTCTGGCCAATGCTCGGATGTTTACAGGTCGTCGTCATACAGGTGCAAACTCAATTGGTAAAGGTCATCGTTCTGGCGTAGGCTGATAAGTTACCGTTTTGTGTTGTTTGTTCAACGCTGCACTCAGCCATAATCCAGCTATATGACGGTGGTCTGTGTAAAAAATCGAGTCTTGACCAGACAATCCAGTGATTGATATCATGAGCATCGATCCACGCAATTGGGATACGATGTCATGCATCAACCAAGTCAGCCAGCCTGACCACCCCATCCCGTGAGTCGCCTCTTACGACAAGCATAGCCGCCTTTTACGGCAAGCATGGGTTGCTAAAGACCTATTCTACCCCGGATCTTCACGGTTCCTGCTTTGGTTTTCTGATTTCGCCGAACGCGGGATTGTAAATTTGACGGGTCCTCAGTGTTCATTTTCTTCGCCCGGGACACGACAACCCGAGTCACCATACATCTATACAATCATAAGCCAGTCCACTGATGCGACCGGTCAAAACAACCTCTCACAGGCCGGATGCGACAGCATGAAACCGGTTATACCCATTTACAGAGTGACTGAAATTTCAGTATCTCGTCACATCGTTCTTAGATGCTTTGTGCTATCTTTAGTTCAGGTTCAGCGTACATAGTTTTTTTGGTGAAATTTGATATAAAGTAGTAGGCCGTCACAGAGGCGCACATTAAGTCTTGTGCGCTTGTGGTTGCCTCGGGCCCCGCAATTCATATCCACTGATCGCAGGTTCGAATTCCAGAATCGTCCCGTCCTCGTGGGTTTCATCAAAGTTGTAAAATGTCTACGTATAGTAACCATTTGCCTGCCCGCTTTAAATATGTACTTTAAACTCTGTTTAAAGCCGCGTTCAACCAAACGTATTAAGGGGAAAAAATGTTTTCATGAAATGCTACCAAACCTGTTCATTGTCATTCATTGTGTGAAAGATGTCATTAAACACATGTAATGTCGCAACACACTCTACAGCAATGGCTTTGTATTGCTTTATGTTGAGTTTGCGTTGGGTCCACGGGGAAATGAGGCAGGCAGACTTGTACCTCGTAGCTGTAACTACAGGTGCAATAACCATGCAGCTTTTCTTGATAAAGACAGCTGGCTGTAGTGAGCAAACTGCGTTTAACACTGAATAAGTTTTTGATTTGACGTTTACACGATAAACTGCTTTTTCATTGGACGAGAGGTCGGCCACATGCCCGCGAAATTGACATTCAGAAGTGTATGAGCGACACAATCTGAAGTTCATACGTTTTTCACGAGACCGTGTTCTTGAAATGACGTAAACATTAACGGACTACTTCCACATTACTGGGAAAACCCGTGGGAATTCCGTAGCACGAAAACAAACAGAAGCGTCAAACTCTCTTACGTTTCTCAATGTACACTGCCACGCTGAGTTCAAGATTAAAGGTTCTATGTGATCAGAAAACTATCGTAGTATCGACACGATCCGTGTCTAGGCTAACAGTGACCAACTACAGCAATCTATGACTTAATATAATCACCTTTCAATGATCGGCCAGTTTATCAATGATTACAAACACATGTAACCGACACGGGTTACAACTTCGGAAATCACGTTTATAGTGTCGGCCATTTTGACGTCTTGTACTTGATGTAAATGTATTACGACGCGCTGACATTGTGACTGACTTACTGAGGTAGTTCTTAACAGACGTTTGTCTTATCTGATGAGGATATTATTTGAGTACATTTGTTCTACAGAAACTACAAAAGTTGTCCCTGTTGAGCATATTGAGCATACATACGCTCATGTCACCTCTCGTTTTGAGGAACTATTTTATTCCGCGATACAGCTGGTTGTTGTATGGCTGTCAGTGTAAACAGGAAGTCACACGTAGTAAATATACTTGTGTATAGATCAAGGTCTACGTCCTTTGAGGTAAAACTAGTTATATAGCAAATTATAAGAATTGACTTTCACTTCAGCCGCGATATAATTAAAATATAATTATTTTAGAATTGACTTCACGTTATGTGAGCTCATTGGAGTATGAACCTTCATAGAGTGAGGACCAAACATTGTTTGAATGTCGTCGCAATCTCCGACGTTCATACAGTTTGGCCCGCACTCTATGAAGGTTCATACTCCAATGAACTCACATAACGTGAAGTCAATTCTAAAATAATTATATCCAATAGAAATCTCTGCATAAAGCAGAGACGAAAGTACGATTCCGACTTTATAATGAGTATTTGTTTATGAATCACTATCAAATAGTGATGATACCAGGTGTTCGCGAAAAGGTGAGCGTATCAAGTCCCACCTGGGCACACATCACAAACACACGCGAAGGCAAGTCAACCTACGAGTACGGCATGACCCTGACTGAAAGCAAGAAACAATCGGCGCGAATCTTGGGCCATATGATCCCATAAGGCAGTTTGATAAACCTCGAACAACACGCACATGGTCATTAACGCATCATCCTGTCAGTAACAAAAAACATGTCATTTATTGTGTCAGCGTGAAGGCAGACAAAGCGAGGTGGAAACATCGCGCGTGTTTGTCTGTATGGGGCTAATGAAGCTGAGTTGTAGTGCCGATGAGATATCACCTTGTCTCAGAATAGTCCGCGGTGAATAGAGTGGTGCCTTGGCACTGCAAATGTCGAATGTGATCGCGGTTTGCTACGGAAGCCTTTTAGGGCCATTTGTTTTTTATATATTTTTCGATACTATCTTGATATTTCAAGATACTAATTTGAAATTCCAAGATAGTGACTTGAAATTTCAAGATACTAAGTTGAAATATCATGATACTAAGTTCAAATGTGTGGTACGTCTTATGATAACGTCATATTTTGTTCAAATCTTGATTGTATTGTTAGTTTTTTAAGCTCACCTGGCCATAAAAGCCACTTCAAAAGAAACTCTAAACACGTTTTTCATTCTGTTACACCAATTGCCCAACTATGCTTCAATTTGATCAGCTACTTATGTGCTAATATAATAATACATTTCGGTATGCTGTTTATTCTGGAAAAGCACAAAGAAGACACTGTTAGTACAGCGATGATAACATCACGTGGCATTTAAAAGTATAATATTGTCAAAATAATTATTATGTATGTGGGCGTTTGACCTTATTACTATGATACCCTTCTTCTTCTTCTTCTTCTGGGGCGGTCGGGTAGCCTAGTGGTTAAAGCGTTCGCTCGTCACGCCGAAGACTCGGGTTCGATTCCCGACATGGGTACAATGTGTGAAGCCGTGATATTGCTGGAATATTGCTAAAAGCGGCGTAAAACCGTACTCACTCACTCACTCTTCTTCTTCTTCTTGTCAATAACGGTTTTGTGGATTCAGCGGAAGTTAGTGTGCATGTTTGTTACTCTCAGAGCGTTCAAGTTCGAGTTGGGTTCGGTGTAAGTTATTCAAGTTATTCAGGATGGTGGGGTACCCTGGTGGTTAAAGCGTTGGCTAGCCATACTGAAGACCCATTGTGTAAAGCCCATTACTGGTCTCCCCAGCTGGAGTATTGCAAAAATCGGCCTCAAGCTTTTCTCACTCACTCACGCAAGTTGATCAAGTCATGACAATTGGAATTTCAATATGGCCGACACGTCTTTGATTTCAAAAAAACATTTACTGACAGTAGCTTTTGTTACTTGCCAGCTTGTAGTCCTTTTTATTTATGCAGATTCTGTTTGGACAAATGGCAGTCTTGTGGACATTTTGAACAATTGACTACACGTAGCTTCAGTATCGCGACGTTCATTTTACCACCTAGAATAAGTTCAGAAGGCATCTCTTTGACTGGACAATACAAAGAATCATTGAGTGTATATACGAACTCATATATATTATTATATTATAGTTGTTGGTTGTTGTTGTTTTTTAACGCCGCACTCAGAAATATTCCTACTATATGACGGCGGTCTTTAATGATCGAATCTTGACCAGCCAATCTATTGATTGATGTCATGAACATCGATCCACGCAATTGGCACACGATGACATGCATCAACCAAGTCAGCGAGCCTTACCACCCGATCCCGTTAGTCGCCTCTTACAACAAGTATAGTCGCCTTTAACGGCAAGTATGGGTTGCTGAATCTTGGGATCTTCCCGGGTCTATTATATTATAGGTTGGGGTAAGTAACTGTATGGGGAAGTATATCACGAACTGATGCCATAATAACTCTTCAAGATTTATTTTATCTGTTAATCTAGTAATATAACAATATCCATATACAGGTGCCCATAACATATTTGTTCAGTGCTATCGGTGTTTGTTATAACCCAAACTAGTATCCTTGTCTTATCTTTATTGTAACTCTCCCCATGTTTCACTCAGGATATGTACCCACTTATATTGACGTTGGTCTACCCGAGTGCTTTATTACTTACCCGGCATATTTAATTATACCGGGAAACTGGGAGATAAGTCGCTGTGCCGATTCAGGCTTAAGGGGTATGAAGGGTGTGGATTTGCGCATATCCACGGAGACGGCCCGTTCACAAAATGATGGTGACATGGTATGACCGTTCACAAGATGGTGGTGACATGGTATGACCGTTCACAGGATGGCGGTGACATGGTATGCCCGTTCACAAGATGGTGGTGACATGGTATGCCCGTTCACAAGATGGTGGTGACATGGTATGACCGTTCACAAGATGGTGGTGACATAGTATGCCCGTTCACAAGATGGTGGTGACATGGTATGACCGTTCACAAGATGGTGGTGACATAGTATGACCGTTCACAAGATGGTGGTGACATAGTATGCTCGTTCACAAGATGGTGGTGACACAGTATGCTCGTTCACAAGATGGTGGTGACATGGTATGCTCGTTCACATGATGGTGGTGACATAGTATGCCCGTTCACAAGATGGTGGTGACATAGTATGCTCGTTCACAAGATGGTCGTGACATGGTATGACCGTTCACAAGATGGTCGTGACATGGTATGACCGTTCACAAGATGGTGGTGACATGGTATGCTCGTTCACAAGATGATGGTGACATAGTATGACCGTTCACAAGATGGTCGTGACATGGTATGACCGTTCACAAGATGGTGGTGACATGGTATGCCCGTTCACAAGATGGTGGTGACATGGTATGCTCGTTCACAAGATGGTGTTGACATGGTATGCTCGTTCACAAGATGGTGGTGACATGGTATGCCCGTTCACAAGATGGTGGTGACATGGTATGACCGTTCACAAGATGGTGTTGACATGGTATGCCCGTTCACAAGATGGTGGTGACATGGTATGACCGTTCACAAGATGGTGGTGACATGGTATGCCCGTTCACAAGATGGTGGTGACATAGTATGACCGTTCACAAGATGGTGGTGACATAGTATGACCATTCACAAGATGGTGGTGACATAGTATGACCGTTCACAAGATGGTGGTGACATGGTATGACCGTTCACAAGATGGTGGTGACATAGTATGACCGTTCACAAGATGGTGGTGACATGGTATGACCGTTCACAAGATGGTGGTGACATAGTATGACCGTTCACAAGATGGTGGTGACATGGTATGACCGTTCACAAGATGGTGGTGAGATAGTATGACCGTTCACAAGATGGTGGTGACATGGTATGCTCGTTCACAAGATGGTGGTGACATGGTATGCCCGTTCACAAGATGGTGGTGACATGGTATGTGGACATTTCAGTTACGATTGCTTAGTGTCCTGATCTTCTGTCCTTGAAGTAAACGCATTATCTATGGCCGCGAGTTGTAGTCACGTTATATTGGACTCCTTGTGTTTTCAGCTACCGTAATGTCATAGCGACCGATTTGGGACAACCATTGTCTGAATGAACATTTAATTCCAAAGGCAACCCTGAAGCGATGAAATCTATATTCCTTGAATCACTTAATTGCCGTTATTTATAATAATTGTTAATCCCAATTGTATTGTACATCGACTGTCTGCCATCCTGAACGAGATGCGCAAGTAAATCACTGATTAATTACGGTTGTTTAATCATATTTATGACTTACTAATTGTCAGGTGACCTTGGCTATATAATCCTTGGTCCAGAGATGCCGACCCAACCCTATACGAATATGCAAATTAATCATTAGCAACGCCACGTGTGTCTGCAACGCGCGTGCACCAACGCGATGTTAATAGCACCGAGATTGTCAATAACAATGAATGTGACTTATTTACTTATGTTTGTTGTTGTGACTAAACTTTATATGGTCTTGTGTTAATATTATTGCAAAAAAATCAAAACAAATCCCTTGTGTACAATGCAATTGAATTCGTTGGCTACAACCCATTGGCACCCGTGGAGATCCGGGTTAGGATAGCAACCCATGCTTGTAAGAGGTGACTATGGTTATTGTCAGAGGCAACTAACGGGATCGGGTGGTCATACTCGCTGACTTGGTTGATACACGTCATCGTATCCCAAATGCGTGCATCGATGCTCGTGACATCATTCACTGGATTGTCTGGTCCAGACTCGATTGCGGCGTAAAACAACAAACAAACAACAAACTATTGGCAGCCTACTACAACTTAGTATTTTGGCGTTTTCCTCTCATATCAAGGTGATATCCTGTGAAATATTGAAATACTGTTCAAAGCGGTATTTAACCCAACTGTCGTAACCGTATGCCAGAGGCAACTGAAGCGTGTATAAAATGAAACCTCGTTTGGTTAACAGGAAGATTTTGTTTGTTTTTTAACGCCACAATATTCCCGCTATATGACGGCGGTCTTTGAATAATCGAGGCTGGACCAGACAATCCAGTGATTAACATCATGAGCATCGATCCACGCAATGGGGATCAACCAAATCAGCGAGCCTGACCACCCGATCCCGTTAGTCGCCTTTTTCCGACAAGCATGGATTGCTGGAAACCAATTCTAGCCCGGGTCTTCTCGGATTTGACTGGTATGACTGGGTCAACGCGTTATTGTTTCGGTCTTCATGGCGCTACGTATTACAGCAGTACCCTAGGGCGTGACTGTGTTTGGTAAATTACTGAGTTGACAGTTTTAGTAATGCTGTACCCCCTCTTGTCGCATTTCGCCACGGAGGTAGTTGCCTATTCGTCATGTTTCCTGATGTGAAATAAAGCGTTATTTGACAGTTGCTTTGCTGTCAGCTAAGCCTTCCCCTATTGCTACCGACTCGGCTCCGAGACAGGCGGTCATATAAATAGGTCGAGTTGTACCTTGCCGGATAACTTGGCCATGTCGGTACCAAGCCTGACAGCTGGGCCGACTCAGTACCGAGCCAGACAGCATTATGTCTGCCGGACTGATAACCGCCTCCCATAAGGTTTTTTTTTTAAGATCCGGTGTAAAAGATTTTATCATTTCGGATTGCGATCTGAGTTTTAAGACTTCACAGGGAAGGGAGGTAACTCCGAATTTGGAACGGCGGTTCGATGTGTATTTGTGGTTTCATATGGGGTGGTGGGGTAGCCTACTGGTTAAAGCGTTCGCCCGTCACGCTGAAGGCCCGGGGTCGAATCCCCACATGAGTACGATGTGTGAAGCCTATTTCTGGTGTATCCCACCGTGATACTCACTCACTGTGGTTTCATATAATAAACAATGTCCAAAGGTATTGTTAACTATACATAGTTTCTGGCTGTGACCCTCAGACACCTGCAAGTTATTTTAACCTTGCCGACCCGTGAAGCTCCGGGGTAGAATAGGTCTTCAGCAACCCATGCTTGCCGTAAAAGGCGACTATGCTTGTCCTAAGAGGCGACTAACGGGATGGGGTGGTCAGGCTTGCTGATTTGGTTGATGCATGTCATCGCATCCCAATTGCGTGGATCGATGCTCATGATATCAATCACTGGATTGTCTGGTCCAGACTCGATTATTTACACAAACTGCCATCATATACCGTGAATATTGCGGAGTGCGGCGTTAAACAACATACAAACCATCAAAACTATTCAATCAGTTTTAAAGAAGGGCGTGTCTTTGCCAAAGAGTATGCATCTAGGCTACTTTATGACTGAGAAAAACGTTTGTTCGAATCATCGGAGCTGATCCATCTTTCTACTCAATACGCTATACCACAAGGAGGGATAACTCAAGGCCTATTTATATGTGGACCTGTATATTGGACAAATGAAACTGGTGAATTCTCTTTACGGAAGGCCTTATGTGGCTCCTGTCTTTTAAATTGTGGTCCGTAAATATAGGACCGCCTCCGTGGTCTAGTGGTAGAGGGTCCGCCCGGAGAGCGGTAGGTCCGGGGTTCGATCCCGGCCGCGTCATACCAAAAGACGTTAAAATGTTGTACTTGTTGTTACCCTGTCTGGCGCTCGGCATTAAGGGGCTAAAACAAGGACTGGTCGGCTCGGAGTCAGTATATTGTGTCTGAGTGGGGTATTCATGTTAAACTGCGGCATGGTATCTCAGTGAGCTAGCAGAATAAATCGGCATCAGTCCGGACTAGTACAAGCAGCCACACACACACACACACACACACACACACACACACACACGTGCATGCACGTCGCTATATAAGTGCAATAATCTTGGACGCGACGTTAAACCCCATTTCACCTCACCTCACCGTAAATATAGGTTGATGATCAAGTTGTTATCTACATTAAGGAAATAGTGTAGGACCCCTTGGGCCGGGAAAAAGCTCTTTTCTAGTGTAACACCGCCAAGAAGCAACAAAGAGACGACTTCAGAAACAGCAGGGTGTTTGTATTCCCAACGTGGTCTTCCCTGGACGGAGGCACGGGTGGCCCAATCGTCTAAGGCGCCGCGATTCGCTGTGCCAGAAACCTATGATTGTGTGATCGAATCCCGGTTCGCCCCGATTATGTTTCTAGGTTTGTTAGCACCATACCCGTGCTCGTGGGTTTCTCCGAAGTGGTAAACGTCTGAGACCTGCATCACTTCGGGCTTTCCTCCCACATTAAGCTGACACGCCGTGATATAACTGGAATACTGTTAAAAACGGCGTTAAACCCAACTCACTCACTCACTCTTCCCTGGACCACCTGAGACTGGGAGCCTGCCTGCACTAGATTGGACCACGAGAAGAACTGCCATTCCTTGTACTTAGGCATCCTTATAAAGCCATATGATATCTATTTTATTTATCTGTTATCACCTGCTACATCCGCAGCTGACATATTAATAAGGTTTAGGGCATACAGCTGCCTGATATAATCTTTAGTAATCTCGACTGCCACCATGTGCAGTGATGCTATCTCTATATTGTAATATATGTACAATTGTTAGTTGATCTTATCATGTCTTCGCTTATTAGGAATATTGATTTTTACTTGGGCATATGTTGGGCATATGTACTTAATTTGTCGAGTCTTGAATCAGACAAGTATCTGCGAACCCACATATGGTTTTTTCATTTAAAATCATGAGCCTGTTGTTTTTTTGGTGTTTTTTTTTTTTTTTTTTTTTTTTTTTTTTTTTTTTTTTTGGGGGGGGGGTTATAGAAAAACATCTTGCAACAATGTAATACCTTTTTTTTCAAAGGTCTGATGGATTATTTTTCTTCAGGAAAATTCAGGGACAATTTCCTTTTTTTTTAATAAAATCACAGTCCCTCCCTCCCACTTCCCTCCTCCCCCTTTCATGGATAACACCTTCAGGGTTAACTGGATATATCGACCTTTGGTGTGAATTCTTACGCTATTTCTTTATTATCAGAGTAGGGGCTTTTTCATATTCTATTTTTCAGCTATATTGACAGTTATTCTGCCGTTTATGCTTTTCAAAGGCGGATCATAACTTTTATCCTGTAACATACGTTACTAAATACTTCAAACAAGGGTACAGGTCTAAATTGCCTGTCGTGTTTAAGGTAGGTGAAGGTCAACAATAAAAGTATTAGGTCATTGACAATAAAGTGTTAGGGCAAGGTAAAAAAAAGTGTTGGGCAAGGACAATAAGTGCGAAGTATCTGAAGCCATAATCGCGGCCAGTTTCCTACCACCTTGTGTGCATAGAATTTCGATCAACGCATGCAAGTTTTATTATGACAGAAATAACAATTGTTTTGTGATGTCCATTTATGCAGTAACAACATCACAGCGTCGTCGGAAGTGTGCCCCAGGCAGGTAGACTGATGTGACGATGTGATTTAGTTGTAGGGGTACGACATTTCATTCACACTGCACCTACCGTGTTTACAACGTGTTTGAATTCCAGAAATGTTTTTCATATCTCTCCCCGGGGCATTACGTTAGCTTAATGTACGTCGTAGCGACGATCAACAGTTGAAAGACCTTGTTAAAATCTCAAAACACGTTTATACATTAACCCCGTTTTCTGTGGAAAAACACATCCACAGTACCCCATGCTTGTCTAAAGACCCGTGCACGGAGAGCGTGGACCGTAGCTCATGCTATGAGTGATGCGTGCCTGCGTTGTTAAACAACACTCATAAAAGCTATTTTTTAACTGAATACATTTGTGTAAAAAATTGTGAAAATATTGCTTCATTCATATTTCGATTTACGTATTCATATTTATACATTTAGACTTCTTTGACAAATATGCATATATGGATTTTCATGTCAACGAATAATTCCGAAATATTAAATATTGTAGTAAGTAAATATTTTATCGTGCTCTACAAGACCCGGAACTGTATATAAGCCGGGCCCTTGTGAAAAAAACCAACAACTTTAAAAACTCATTTTATTAAGTTTGGGACATTCAGTAAATATCGGATTTGAACATGTCGAGGCACTTATGTATATAAGAAAAAGAGTAATATTTAGTTTGGAAAATATTTTACTGGGGTAATAGATTGTGTGTACAAACGTCTGGAAAACTATACTTTTATGGAACCATGATCGCGTGCTCCCTAGCTGCTTATACGTATTCATGTTTGTATAAATGTCAATCCGTTCACAAATCCGTCTTAATGGTAGTTATCACGAGGTGGGTATAGATGTTATAACACCAGATTTCCATGGCAACCATAGCTCTTCAAGCATTGGCAAGAGCGCAGGTGAAGGGCAGTTGTCGTTGACCGTTTACATATCTCGTCGATTCGTGCGCTCTAGACTGCCGTCTTTCCGCCCAGTGATGAATGTAGTTTAATCGCCACCTGCCGTAGAATCGATATGGTGGAAGCATCAACTAAAGACACGTGTACGGGTGGTCATTAACAGGAAACAGTTGAGGTGTGCTGCGCTAAATATGGTACGATCCGAATGAAAAAGTAACGGGCATCCATAAGGTGTTATGGTCATTTATAGACTAATGACGCAACTGCGAGCCACTATGGTGACGTTAACGTCATTTGATCACGGACTTGTGGACTTGACGTTTTTCACCATTCAGACATTCGAGCAGAACTGATGGATGGACACAGATGGATTAAGCAATTGGATCAGCTCCTCTGATGTTATTGGTTTTTGGGGCAGTAGAGTGTCTGTTCCTGCTATGTTCTGTTCGAAATGAGCAGTTTTGTTGAATTTGTTTGCAACCAGGAATATTTATCACACGGGATCGTATTTTAAGCCCTTAAAGAAGGTTGGTATTTTCGAAACGAAAGACATGAAACAACGATGTCATGCCTCGGTCCATTAACAGAACTCTTTTATTTCGGTTCATGTCAATCATTAAGGAACACGTGACACAAACAGGGAGACTTTGGGGACTCCGACGATGTATTAAGAGTAATGCAGTGTGATTTGAATGTACAGTGCGTCGAGTTGTATTGAATCCAGTGACCAATCGTAATGGTCCCACAAGAGAGCCATTGAGGACGGTGGGGAAACTTGAGAACGCTGGACTGTGTTACGGCAACAGCAAGTGATGCTTGTTGAGAAAGTTGATACTTTATTAATGAAAAAATTATGTGTTTGGAAGGTTGCGATCGATAGTTTGCCTTGAGTGACTGTTTGGCATTTACAACCAGGAGTTCCAGCGAACATCGGACGCATTCATCAGGCGACATTTCCTGGCAAAACAACAGGAGTTTTTGCAGCTTAGCGTGAGTAAAAACAGACGAAGCGTAAAAGGGATTGTGAGTGGTATGAAATATCGTGTCCGTTAAAATCAGGCGTCATGTAATGGAGAAAGGTCGAGGTGTGCTGTTTTTAATGGATTAACAAGACCTTCTTGTTGTTGGCATCAGTGGTTTGCATCAGTTTGGTTAATAGTGTTCTGCCTTAGGAGACTCTACACAGTGGCATGACCTTTCATATACGTTTGTCACCAGGCAAGGATATCGATTTTCTGTAGAATACTATCCAGGTAAGCCTGATGTCACACCAGGTTCAGCCTTGAAGATAATGACACACCTGATCTGTCGAGCATCAAGACGTTAATTGCATTAGTGAGTGTGCAGGAATACCATTGTTGTCAATTTTACGCTAATGTATTAGAATTAATTACGAGGTGTGGGTCACTTGAAACTTATCGCATAATGTCAAGCGAATTTCTTCTGTAATCTTAATAGATTATTCATCTACGGGTGATCAGTTGAAATACACGTGACCCAGATTCCATGGCACGTGTACTCGTCAGAACGCCAGAACAACCGGTCTCGATTATCCACCCAAACGGATTTCATTGTGGAAAAGCCAAAAGAGTGATTAAAATTGTATAAATGAATCGATGAAAATCAGTTATGACACTAAAGGGTGGTTCCCGTGAAGATCCGGGGTAGAATAGGTCTTCAGAAACCCATGTTTGCTGTAAAAGGCGTCTATGCTTGTCGTAAGAGGCGACTAACGTGATCGGGTGGTCAGGCTCGCTGACTTGGTTGATGCATGTCATCGTATCCCAATTGCGTGGATCGATGCTCATAAGTCAATCACTGGATTGTGTGGTCCAGACTCGATTATACAGACCGCCGCGGAATATTGCAGAGTGCGGCATTAAACAACAAACAAACAAACAAACAGTTCCCTGTAATCAAGTTACCTGGCAAGGGGAGTGACAGGTAGGGCGCTGTAAGTTGACATGACTTCTATAGGCCCCCGTGATATAGCTTGCATGTTGCTAACTGCGGCGTAAAACTACATTCACCCGCACAAGGCGAGACACGTATCTCTTAAATTAGGTGACCAAAGTTACAGGTTAAACAAGCCCTTCACCTGTGTTAACTCTGTGGCATAAAACTACATTCACTCACTCAAGGCGAGACACGTATCTCTTATAAATTAGGTGACCGACGTTATAGCTCAGACAAGCCCACTTGTGTAGTGTTGACTCAGATCGTGTTGGGTGATACTCATATAAGACTGTATTCATGAGATGTATTTGAATAGATTGAGAAATAATTGGGCCTCTCGGAGCACCTGAGTACCTAAGTCAAGACTCTCACATAAACCCCAGCAGACCATGATTGAACTCAACACGAGAACATTTCAAGATAATTCATGTTGTCACTCATCTCGTTACCTGCCGCGCCTGTGATGAAAGAGGTGCTACGCTTCAAACGTCTTATTATTCAGGTTGATCGTCTCTCAGGAGAGTACGCAGAGTTGTAGAGCAATTCTCTCGGACTGTGACGTACACGTATGAATACTACGCAGTAGAATGTCTGTTACTCGCGCTGGAATGTGTGGTACGTCTACGGATACAACGTGGGCTACGTGTAAGGATACAACGTTGTAGAATGTTAGAACAGGTCTTTAGCAACCCAGGTTTGTCGTAAAAGGCGACTGCTTGTCGTAAGAGGCGACTAATGGGACTTGGTTGATGCATGTCATCGTATCCCAAATGCGTGGATCGATGCTCATGATGTCAATCACTGGACTGACTGGTCCAGACTCGATTATTTACAGACCGCCGTCATATAGTTGGAATATTGCTAAGTGCGGCGTTTAACAACAAACAAACCAAACAAAAATGTAGAATGTGGGTTACGTGTTCGGATACGACGCAGTAGAATGTGGGTTATGTGTTTGGATACAACGTTGTAGAATGTAGGTTATGTGTTTGGATACAACGTTGTAGAATGTGGGTTATGTGTTTGGATACAACGTTGTAGAATGTGAGTTACGTGTTTGGATACAACGTTGTAGAATGTGAGTCACGTGTTTGGATACAACGATGTAGAAAGTGGGTTATGTGTTTGGATACAACGTTGTAGAATGTGAGTTACGTGTTTGGATACAACGTTGTAGAAAGTGTGTTACGTGTTTGGATACGAGTCAGGGTCATGTCGCCGAGATTGTTTGTATCCATCTTACTTGACCCAAACGCAACAATCATGATTTGTATTCAGTCTGGAAATTACACTAAAAATATTCTCCTCAGAAACAGGCTTAGAAAGTGCCAAAATGTTATTACTAACTTCGTCGGCCATAATTCACTCACTCATTTACATATACTACCACATAGTCATATAAACCAGTGACACAGATGTCTAAAGCGACGCAGCTCGCCCTGAAGAGTAGCTTCCCTTAGCTGCAAGGATACGCTGACTGTGGGTTCAAATTCCTAATTGTTACTGGTTATCCCGTTGATCTGCAATCGTCCGCCTGCCAGTCTTTATCAAGCGAGACATGCATAACGCTTGGGCATTCTGAACGGAATTCATGTAATTTACAACACGAATACAATTAGTTGACGACGTCTGGTTAATATGACAACAGAGGGTTGGTAAGCTGTAGGAAGACGTCACCATATCGTGGAAAATGGGGTTTTTCATATTTTACACTCGCGGCACTCGCGAACGAGCTTCATTTACAGTCAATTACTGCTATCATTACAGATGCGATAAATGACGTCGTATTTCCACTTACAACAGGCGCATTCTATTGTGGAGGTGATTAGTCAGTGAACGGTCTAAATGTACACGTCCTTATGACGTCAAAGGACATTCTTCAAGCTCACGGAGGTGCTAATTTCTTATGAGTCACGAGCACGTGAGATAAGCGTCATCGGTCACCATCTATCGCCGGACCAAGTTGTCCTTGTTGGGGGCTAATGTATAAACGGGTTCTGCCCTGATAGTGGTGTCATAACGTATGATATACTACGTCTCATCATATATGTTTGTGCATATTTGCTACACTAAAACGACGGGTGTATATACTAGTAGTTGTACCAAGGAATTCCGTCAGTCCGTCCGTCCTTCCGAGGACATTTTTTGTGTGCGACCTATTACTCGAAAACAACTGCATATATGCTTTTCAAACTTGGTGAACACTTTTTATAGCAATAGGAGAGGTACATTTCGTAGTTTGATTTCAATATTTGGATTTTATGAAAATCTACAGTTTCTTTCATTTTCTTGCTTATGTTAAAACGAGAGTTGGGGAATCAGCTCGCTTGGCAGAGGTACCACTATACACGACCAACCCACACATCAACAGAAGACCGATGTGAATAAACAGTCAGTTTATTAGACAGCCACAGAATCATTTTATATATAAGCAGTCAACAAAAGAATGTTTACAATCAATTATTAGAGTGAGTGAGTGAGTTTGGCTTAACGCCGCTTTTAACAGTATATCGCGGCGTGTCATCTTAAAGCCCGAAGTGATGCAGGTTTTTTACCACTTCGGTGGAACCCACGAGCACGGGTATGGTGCTGACAAACCTAGAAACATAATCGGGGCGAACCGGGATTCGAACCCACAATCATAGGTTTCTGGCGTGCCCAATGGACGAAACTCTGCACAGCGAATCGCGGCGCCTTAGACGACTGGGCCATATTAGATGAACATGCTATGGAATCATACACAAGATATATACAGGTACACCATAAGTCACGATACATATTCCAAGGTACACGACGTGATGCAACAGTTTACATGTGATTGAGTATAGTATATCCGATACACCCTAGCTAATACATTACCCGAGTGGGCATTCACACAAGATACATTCAGTTCAGCCACAATACATATTCCAAAAGATAAACAACGTAATACAGTTAACAGAATTGGTATAATCTACACACAGAAGTAGTACGTGGGAATATCTAAGTTATACATTCAAGTATGACACTTACAGTTACCAATTAAATTTACGGGTATTGCCAAGGTTAATAGCATATACTCAAAAAGTAACAAATTACAAGATAGTTACGTTTCAGTTTATTAGACAGCCACAGAATGATTTTTGACTGTCTGTCGTCCGCATTCTAACTTCTACAGATAATCTCATTTTCTTATATAACTGACGATAAAGTTGTTATTGCGAATTTTAGTGGCGCTTTCTGGACAGAATCATATAATTTTGTTTGACGGAGGCATTGATGATAAAAGTGTTACTGGGTAAAGTTAAGTAAGAATAATAGGGAGGGTGGGGGTGGGGGGAATTGAAATTAGAATTTTTATTTTATATATTTTTTCGTAAAACAAAATAGGCCTTATGGGAGGTACCCAAGCGTTGACAGTGTTAGCTCGACACATAGAAGAACCAGGTTCGATTCCCTATATTGGTACAGTGTTTAAAGCATTCTTGGTCCCATCAGTGACGTTGCAAGTAGGGCAATGCCAATGGCGGAACTCCGCTACCGCTCACTGATAGTGGAGTGTATCTTCGCTATCAGCTACCTCATATAAAGGTTCGTGTTGAGGAGCCTGAGTGATACTTACTTCCTGTTGTTGTTTTGCTTCGCCGAAGTTGAACAGGTTCTAGATAGCCTTTGGTTAACCTGCCCCCGGTGCAGCCATTCCACAGTATTCAAGTCTGTCTCGGGTGTGACCAACATTCACTGAATGACCTTGTCGTCCAAGCACCTGCTTGACTTAAGCCCCTATCTCACGTTCACGAATCTGAACCCGAATTAACACGATTTAACGTTTTTCCTTAAATCGTTTTAGACCGTATGAAGGTCGCGCACTCATACGTGTTTATTCGTGTTAAGTCGTGGTCGGTCGCGCGCGGTCGTATGGACGTCGCAGCCTGGCTTAAATCGTGTTATAAATTTTTGCAATGCTGAAAAGTAGTATGAAGGTCGTATGAAGGTCGTATGAAAGTCGTGTTAATCGTATTTTGGTCACGTGTAGTATATAAGCTGCATTGCATCAGCATTCCTGTGTCAGTCTTCACCATGTTCAACAACGAACAAGACCCGCAAGAAGCAGCTTTGGAGGAGGTACTTCTGGTAGCTATGGCTTTGGTGGTGAGGGGTAGGAGGCAGCGTAGGCGTCGCAGAATGAGGAACAGGAAGAGATTCTGGAATCGACCATGGTTGTTGAGGAGACCTTTGCATGGGCAGTATGAACACCTAATGCAAGAACTGTATCTTGAAGAAGTGAATACATTTACCAACTTCTTGCTTGTCACTCCGGAGATGTTCAAGGAACTAGTAGAACGCGTTGGTCCTGACATCACGTGATAGGCACTTCCGGTCGTATGACAAACGTATGGATTTCGTGTTCAGGCCTATGGGAGTCGTATGAAAGGCGTATGAAAGTCGTGTTGAATCATGTTAAAACGTATGAAGGTCGTATGAGTTTCTTCCCACGCTCCCAACACGACTGAACGCGACTGAACACGATCTCCATACGACTGAACACGATCTTCATACGATTGAACACGACTGTCATACGACCTTCATACGACTGAACACGACTTTTCGTATGTTAAGTCGTATGGGCGTCGTATGACAGTCGTGTTTGGTCGTATGACAGTCGTATTGGGATCGTGTTAAATGATGTTAAGCCGTGTTGTATCGTATGAATATCTTATGACGGTCGTACGACTGTCGTGTTCAGTCGTATGAAGGTCGTATGATTGTCGTTTTTGGTCGAATGAGGGTCGTGTTTGGTTAAGAAATTTGCATAAACCACAAGGACGAGCACGAATCAACACGATGTTTCAACTTTTTTAAATCGTGTTCGCAATTTCTTAAATCGTGTATGTGAGATAGGGGCTTTTCTGATAGCGTCACCATGCACTGAGAGTATCACCTGTCGCAGCACACTTTCAAACACACATGTTGTGTCAGTTTTATCTACTGAAATATGTATCTTGTCAGTTCGTGTCGTGTGATTATGTTGTGATTTTCTTTATATGTTTTTCACAAGTGTACAATAGCACATACTTGTACACGAGTGAATCTAATCTCACTTTTCTCTCTCTCTCTCTCTCTCTCTCTCTCTCTCTCTCTCTGTATATATATACAGAGAGAGAGAGAGAGAGAGAGAGAAAGGGAGGGAGAGAGTTATAGAGTGTGAAATTCAGTGCATAGTAGCACATGTTTATATGTATATTTATATGTATGTATTGTGTGTGTATCGTTATAAATGTGTGTCATAAACGTAAGTCTCCTTGTTTATCTTAATGCCTTGTGTTTGAGACGTTGCGTTTTTGTGGAATTCAGAATATAATTGTAACTTTTTATCATTTTTTATCTTTACGTGCATGATGCAACTCTAGGCATGTTTGAGTCATTTGTGTTTCTGGTTTATTAGAGACGTTTATGAATGTCCCAAGGCTTGTCAAACACGACGAGGATATACTACTGACAGACGGATGCTATAACGTATATGGCATGATGTGATGTTGAGATACAATAGGTCGTTATTAAGACAGGAATAATCTATCAAATTACACATTTCATAATGAAAAACAACCGCTCGAGGTTAAGATGAAACCACAGGGAAAGAATTGTATTTGTTTTCAAGCGTGCCACAGACCCCTTTAATGATGGTGAGGTGTGTCCTTTTCAACTACTACTACTACTACTACTACTACTACCACCACCACCACTACTACTACTACTACTACTACGACTACGACTACTACTACTACTACTACGAAAACGACTACAACAACAACTACTACTACTACTACTGATCAATGTTTGTCCTATGCACACGCGGATATAACATGTGTAAACGTATTTACATTATATTTATCGCATTCACATTAATAATAACAATAAATCAATAAATCAATAAATCAATAAATAATAGTTTTGATCCATCATCGAACCCGGACAGTATCATTTCACCAAAACCAGATGACGCAGAGTTGATATTTGACCCATTTCTTTTCACCGACATTGGTAATTCCCTCTTCCTTTTCTGAATATCCAAATATATTTGTGAATCAAGCGTTTATTACGGGTGTTCATCATGTACCTTGTGATTACACGTTTATATATATTTTCATATAATAAACAATGCCACGTGTATTCTGTATCATCGTGGTTAACTATACACAGTTTCTAGCTGGGCCCTTTAGGAACCGGGGCGTTATTTTAACCGTTTAATTTTCAATTGTGCCATCGGAATCCTTCTTTGCATTAAGCATGTTCACATGGTCATCATCGTCCGTGTGTTTGTCACGTGTATTTGAGGTTTCATTCGGGGTGGTGGGGTAGCCTAGTGGTTAAAGCGATCGCCCGTCACGCCAAAGGCCCGTGTTCGAATCCCCACATGGGTACAAATGTGTAAAGCCTATTTCTGGTGTCTCCCGCCGTGATATTGCAGGAATATTACTAAAAGCGGCGTAACCCATACTCACTCACAGTGGTTTTAATATAATAAACAATGTCCAAAGGTATTGTTAACTATACATAGATTCTGGCTGTGACCATCAGACACTTGCAAGTTATTTTAACCTTGCCGACCCGTGAAGATTCCGGGGTAGAATAGGTCTTCAGCAACCCATGCTTGCCGTTAAAGGCGACTATGCTTGTCCTAAGAAGCGACTAACGGGATCGGGTGGTCAGGCTCGCTGACTTGGTTGATGCATGTCATCGTATCCCAATTGCGTAGATCGATGCTCTTGATATCAATCACTGGATTGTCTGGTCCAGACTCGATTATTTACAGACCGCCGTCATATAGCTGGAATATTGCTGAGTGCGGCGTTAAACAACAAACAATCAATTTTAACCTATCCGTTACGATTTTAATTGTGCCATCGACACTAATATACAAAGAATTTAATATCATATCTCCAATTGGTTGTTACAGATACAAATTCGTCCATTCGGAAATCATTTCATATGCAACTAAAACATTATCATATATAATGTGAGCGGGCAATGACAACGCCAACCTCGGTGATCGCTATTTGTTCATGCTGATTCCCTTGACATTGGACACATGCCTGCAATACGAGATATTCCAACCCAGACTTCGCCTAAAGCAAATGCATATCTCAATAGACACGCAAATTGTATTGTCTACCTTGCCGAGAGCAAGCGATTATAGGTATACATATATATTAATCTTGACACGTCTTGGTGTGACTAGTTAAAAATAGCATCAACACGGGACTGTGTCTATAAATAGGCAGTCAATGGGGTCCAAAGTCATGAAATTGAGCCATTGACGTCATTACCTGTAACATTGAACAAGGCGTTCACAATGTTAACAAAAGGAATGATGCAGCGTTAATGGGATGAAGCGTTATCATAATGTCGCGTCATGAACATGACCTACATACAGTCATGTGTGACAAGTAGACACTCCGCGTGTTGTTCAAGTGCGCGCTGATGGCGAAATCACTGATAAAATCGCGAGTGTTTTTTGTACAGGGTTTTGTTGGATATAGTATATAGGGTGACGTGTGTGGGGAGGGTCTCAGAAAGCTTTCAGAACTCGATCTGTTCACCAGGAGCGCCTTCAAGATGGATATTTGTAACATCCTACAGGTGGTAAGTTAATTAGAATATTTTTTAATTTTAATCTGTTAATTAATCAATATTTGTTTGTAAATAACACGTCTTTTATGAATGTAAGTAGTCATTTTGGTAGACATTTAATACAATATATTAATATGTTACAACTATTTTCGACCCCAAAATGCCAAGACTCGAATATTCCGATTCTGATGGGACGTATAAAAATTAAATGGTTAAACAGAGTCATATTTCGAGAATATTGCTGTGTACGGCGTTAAACATCAAACAGACAAACATGAGGTGACGTAACACTATCGACGATTTGAATTTCGAATGGTCCTTTCTGTTATGAATACAGGTTAAAAATCATGTCGACAAACGCTGCTTGAATAGTGTTTAATTGTTCAGGAATGATTTGAAAAATTCGTGAACGTATCTGTGGTACGACCCTTAGAACATATATTTGCCTGGCAGTTTGAGAGTCTTGTTCAGAATTTGTTTTCCCATGTGGGTACGGATGTGTGAAGCCCAAATTCTGGTCACCCTGCGTTTGAAATTGCTGGAATAAAACCAGTGGTTGATATCATGAGCATCGATCCACGCAACTGATATTCAATGACGCATCAATTGACCATCAGACCATCCGATCCAATTAGTCGCCTCTTACGACAAGCATCGTCACCTTTTACGGCAACCATGGGTTGCTGAAGACCTATTCTACCCCAAATATACACGGGTCCGAAGTTATGGTAGCGAATTGGTACCCGGTATTTATATAACTGGAGATATTACCCTGGATTGTCGAGGATGAATCACAACGCGATATAATGCAATGGAGGACGCGGGGATTAAGAATATCCTGTCCGGGGAGGGGGGTATATTTAGAGCGTCACACATTGACGACGGAAAGGGATGGGCGGGAACGTGAGTCAATGAAAGACATCAGTGAGTTTGGGTATGTTTAGTGGACACCTCGACCACTGTCAATGGAGGGTGTGGCAGGATACCTCATCCCCATCTGCTTTGTGTCTGCATCACTCCCCATAATTGCGTAAATAATGTGTGCAGGGGAATTTCGTTGATATCAAATCTTCCATACATATCAGTGACCTATTTCCTTTTAGCGGAAAATCTTCAACCCTGTCGATTTATGAAAGAGATCCTTGAATTGCGTGAGTCGCGGTGTATCTTGTCTGCTACAACATATGTGGTGTCGTGACTGATAAGACATTCCCGGTACATTCGGAGTCTCGTGGGTCGGGATAGTGCAGTAGGACAAATCGTAGCGAGAGTGAGTCCCGCCGTAGGCTACCTGATAACATAAGAGCTTGTACACTCTGGGAGATCGGCGAGAGAGGTAATGACACGGCGATGCGAGGCGAGGGTCACAACTACACAGACTGGATACAGACAGGTCCCTGCTGTGGGCGAGCTTCGACGCCGCTGACAGGTGGACGTCGCAGTAAATTGAACTCTGTGGTCGGTAGAAGAGTTCCTGTGCTGTGTTGAGGGTTCTGTCCGTGTGATACCGTGACAGTGGTGGCTGGCTTTCCGAGAGGGAGAAACGTGTGTGTCAGACACACGCCTTGTTGTGATGGCAGATGCTGGTATTTCTGGATCGTGAACGTCAGCTCGTTGGTGTGAAAGCGACCTCTGGGGACATTTCCGAGGTGATTAGGCAACCTGTTCGGAGGATTTCGATGGTATTTTCTGATGATATACAACATTTCATTCTGTGCCTCGTCGTGTCACGACTCAACACGCAAGAAAAGCCAGGACAACGCGCACCTGTTTCAGCGTAAGCAGCTTTAACACCTGTTGGCGGACGTGCGGCATTGGAGTGGATATGTGTGTGTATGTTAGAGGATATTCATTGGGATATACGTTTCGTGTGAGTGTCTGTGTACCATGTATTTGACAGGCGAGGGTCCATATCCGTGGTATGTTGAAATGTGTCATGTGTATATAATGTAAGATTGTAAGTTTGGACAGTATGTGTAAAATTGAAAACAGGATTCGTGAGTAGTAGATATTCAGATGTTTTGCTGGAATAAGTCTGTTTGGGTGACAAACTTTCCTTCCTTGCTGACACTTACACTTACAACCATTTACAAGCTGATACAAGAATTTATCCAGTAAGAAAAATCAAGAAATGTTTTCGTAGAATATACTTCACCCTCTCATCATCATCAAGCTATGGCTGTTGTGTTGCCCATCTTATGTAGACGTTTATCTCAACCGATTAGTTTCGTATGTGAGTGTGTGAGTATGGTTTTACGCCGCTTTTAGCAATATTCCAGCAACATCCCACGGCGGGGGACACCAGAAATGGGCTTCACACATTGTACCCATGTCGGGAATCGAACCCGGGTCTTCGGCGTGAAGAGCGAACGCTTTAACCACTAGGCTACCCGACCGCCCCCATGTCATGTCGTGTTTTGTAACTTGTTTTATATCAAGTTGGTTGACTGATACGGACGTGTTTCTGTAGTGACCTTAATCTATTGACAGGTTAACCTAGGGTCGCTAGCTATAGTGTACCGTGAAAATCCTCACGCCAGAAACATCATTTTTGGGTTTAGAAGAGCCCTGGGCATACGTTAGGTCAAGTTCAACTGAGTTGATATGCCGCGGTTTGTTTTGGATCTCATAAATTCATGTCTAGTTCATCAACACATGTTGATGAAGCAGTAGGGATGCTGGCGATGGTGTCTGGATTTAACCAGCGTGAATGTTTCCGCTGCTCTTTGTTTTCGAAACCTGGGTCTGTGGGTCAACTATTGATGACGAAAACGGCATATGGGATGAGTCGGCCGGATGGCCCTCTGAGGATGCTTGAGCACCGGTTTCCCGTATCACACATTGTTCTCATAGTGAAACTACGTCTGAAACGGGGACACTTAGCATACGGATATTGTTGAGTGGATGTTCTAGTGTTGTAATATGATGATGTTGGAGAATATGTGTGCAGTGCGTCCTGTTTCGTGATGCAGAAAGTAAGGCCCGCTAATTTTGTACAAATAACAGTTTTCTGAAGAGTTTTATAAAGGCACGTGTTTTCGAGGAGGAAAACCATCCTCTGGTATACACATACCTTTGTTCTGTGTCGCGGTTTAGACATTACGGAGGTGGTCGGGTAGCCTAGTGGTTAAAGCGTTCGCTCGTCACACCGAAGACCTGGGTTCGAATCCCGACATGGGTACAATGTGTGAAGCCCATTTCTGGTGTCCCCCGCCGTGATATTGCTGGAATATTGCTAAAAGCGGCGTAAAACCAAACTCACTCACTCACTCAGACATTACGACTCCATACTGTCAGCACATCGGATAGTACTTATGATTGTTCACGTTTGTAACGAACATCGTATATGGCGAACTTATTAGCTTGTTCCCTTATATTTCGTAATATTCATAGCTGATTGTAATTCTAAATTTATGACATTTTGTTAACGCTAGAGTATGAAAATCCATGCTTTCAAACGGTTGTTGAAAACATTTTGTTTTATGACGTATGGGAACTTCTGCTAGTTTAGATCAGGTTTATTTATTGTTTAATACTGCACTCAGCAGTATGCCAGCCATATAGTCCAGATCAGACAATCCAGTGATTGACGTCATGAGCATCGATAGGCGATGTGTTAAGGAGAACGGGCTTTTTTGCCATCCCTGGACCTGACTTGTTTTATCTTAGCACCCTTTTAGGTCACTGTGACCTTCGATTATCAGATTAGCATGTTGAAGACACTGCATTCCAAGTGCCACGTGACATCCGGGTATTTAACTGTCGAACGTCTCGTCGTAGCCCATCTAAACTGGTCTCTAAACTGGAGAGTGTCATAATATTCGGACTTAATTGCTTTTATTTATGACAAATTCAGTATTGTGATCAGCTGTTCTCAACAGCTTTTTTTCGTTAACCATGTATTATTTGGCTCGGGTTACCTAAGTAGTATCCCTTAGCCGCGTCAGGATCCGCTGATCAGGGTTTTGAACCCAGTTCACCCCATCTCGTGTACATCTAATATGTAGGATGTTCCATAAGTGATACGTGATGTCAACCAGATAGGACGAGATGAAGATGCGCTGTATCAAGAAGGATTTAATTGGGGCTATTTACAGATAGAGTTACATGTTCTGTTTCCTGGTCTGTGCACGATCTCGGATGTGATTATACAGCCCAGAATGATGCATCTGATCTGATCTCTAATGTATCACAATATAACTATATTTCCCTGACAGTAAACGCGCGCCTAGCAAGACGAGGACGGACGTGGCAGGGACGATTGTGTCCGTGACCTTGTATGTGTTGTGAATATACTCAGAAAACAGGTATTGTTATGCACCACTTCATGCGAGAACAACCGCTGGCTCCAGACAAATTGACATGTCAGGGTTGTGACATATTGAATCCGCTGGTAGTAGACAATGGTACGTTGTTCACATACATGACGCTTGTGATTGAGTGGAGGTAGAGACCTGAGAAGGCCCGTGACCTTTCTTGGAAGCGGACCGTCTAGCCCTTGGGGTAAGGTATTTTTTGCAAGGTACCATAGGGTCTTCCTTGCTGGGTATCGTTGGGTCTTCTTTGCTGGGTATCGTAGGGTCTTCCTTGATGGGTATCGTAGGGTCTTCCTTGATGGGTATCGTAGGGTCTCCCTTGCTGGATATCGTAGGGTCTTTCTTCTGTGTGTTGTAGGATCTTCCTTTCTGTGTGTTGTAGGATCTTCCTTTTGTGTATCGTAGGGTCTTCCTTGCTGGGTATCGTAGGATCTTTCTTCTGTGTGTTGTAGGATCTTCCTTTTGTGTATCATCGGTTATCCTTGTTGTGTATCGTAGGGTCTTCCTTGCTGGGTATCGTAGGGTCTTCCTTGTTGGGTATCGTAGGGTCTTCCTTGCTGGGTATCGTAGGGTCTTCCTTGCTGGGTATCGTAGGGTCTCCCTTGCTGGGTATCGTAGGGTCTCCCTTGCTGGGTATCGTAGGGTCTTCCTTGCTGGGTATCGTAGGGTCTTTCTTCTGTGTGTTGTAGAATCTTCCTTCTGTGTGTTGAAGGATCTTCCTTTTGTGTATCGTAGGGTCTTCCTTGCTGGGTATCGTAGGGTCTTTCTTCTGTGTGTTGTAGAACATTCCTTCTGTGTGTTGTAGGATCTTCCTTTTGTGTATCGTAGGGTCTTCCTTGCTGGGTATCGTAGGGTCTTCTTCGCTGGATACCGTAGGGTCTTCCTTGTTGGGTATCGTAGAGTCGTCCTTCTGTGTGTTGTAGGATCTTCCTTCTGTGTGTTGTAGGATCTTCCTTCTGTGTGTCGTAGGGTCTTCCTTTTGTGTATCATCGGTTATCCTTGTTAGGTATCGTAGGGTCTTCCTTGTTGGGTATCGTAGGATCTTCCTTTTACGGTTGTAGGATCTTCCTCCTTTGGCAATCTACAGGGAATCTTATGCTTGTTTTCAGAATCGTTTTTGTCCTCGCTGACAATTGTCATGTTTTCTTTCTGGGAATCGTAGATTAACTTTCAGTGAGGTAATCATGGGTGTGTTCCTGACCTTGTGCTTGACAAAATCATAGGTTAGTACAAAGATATTAATGCCAGGCA
Source organism: Haliotis cracherodii (assembly GCF_022045235.1). Classification (NCBI taxonomy): domain Eukaryota; kingdom Metazoa; phylum Mollusca; class Gastropoda; order Lepetellida; family Haliotidae; genus Haliotis; species Haliotis cracherodii. Next base: position 14,495,560 of record NW_027266273.1, read on the forward strand.
TGCCAGTTTAATTTGTGTATTCCTCTGTATGTATCCTGTTTGAAGGAAGAACATTGACCCCCATTCACTCCTGTTGCCTAGTACATGGGATGCTTAGAACACTAAAGACATCAATCGTTGCCATAACTTTTCATACACCCTGCAGTGTTTGTTCCCGTCTTGAATATATGATAACCGCTACCCTACTAACGACCAGTTGCGCACGTGCTGCGGTGGCACGTGGAATTAGGCTAATGTGATGGATTTGTTACTGTGATTCACAATATTCCATCTCCGCATCCCGGTGCTATGGTAACATGAGTGTGAAGCGTTAGTTATGCAGCTACGTCGTCACGGTTAATCACGATGAAGCGTAAAACATACGACGATACAGACATCTTGTCATCAGGTCTGCTTACGTTCTGTAGTGTGTGCGATAGTTAAGTGTTCTTCTCATTGGTTTGAGGCTTAAAGTGATACTGATGATGGAGTCATTCGATAGGTATTCAATGACGCTTGATGGGCGTGAGATTGATGTTGGTTGGATTGAAGTATTTTGTGGAGTGAGTACATGAAGCTTCAAGCCGCATCAGCAATATATATACATTTATAAAAAAAATTATCTATTTTTTAAATATTTTTTGGGGGGGGAGTGGGGGTGTGTGGAACGGATGGATGAGTGTTGATGTGGAGTCTTGATTTTCTTGCTACCATTTGTTTTTATTGACTCAGTTAAAGCTATTAGTTGTTTTCACTACCGCGCTCTGTTAATGTAATTAGCTGGGTTGGGGCCCTTAGAGGTACCAGGAGCCGCTGATCGTGGTTTCGAATTCTATATTCAACCCGATTACGATTCTTGACCAATCAGCACCATTCCCTCTCTCTTTGGGTCTACAAACATGGAAATGTTGACGACCAACTTTGGGCTTCCCTCTCTGTTTAAGATGACATGTCTTGATGACAGCACTCGCTGAATCTACACTGACCCTTATCATAAGGATAGGTCTACTTGTAGTTTAGCCAAATAATGTCCATCATACCCCATTTACAGTGCCTTGTCCTGGTCTCGGTGGGATATATCAGGGTGATACTGTGTCCTTTAATCTAGGGTTAGGACTGAAATAATGTTCCAATCGGCGCGCTACAATGTGTGAAGCCCATTTCTGGTGTCCCCCACCGTGATATTGCTGGAATATTGCTACAAGCGGCGTAAAACCATACTCACTCACTCCAATCGGCGCTAAACTCAGTTAACTCACTCTTATCGGTGTCATTTTGATTTCCAGCACCTGTCGTCGTAGACATCGTTGTGACTGTCATTTCTCCTTGAACTGTATCTCTATACATAAGTAGGATCGTACGCATCCCTTACACGATCAAATCTAACTGCTAGCACCAGCATTGACAACGACATTGTGATAACATTTGATTTACTAAGGAATAAAAAAACAACCATGGGTTGCGTGCAAAGTCAACCATCGAATGACGGCTCCGTGGCGACCCTGTCGTACCATCAACGTTTCCGCAAGGTCAACAACGACGTCTCCGAAAACGAAGCTGCTCTAAACGTCGCAATGAAGTACGCCAAGGACACAAGTTCCAACAGCATGGAGAACTTGAACAAGAAACCGGTGAACACCTCCAGGAACATCTGGGTGAACAGCACCCGAGAAGGTCCACCTAAGGATCTACACAAGATGATCCACTCCAGGTTCCCCCTGTGGAAGAAATACGAGAAGTGTACGTTCTGTGTCAAGGAAGACCGTAGGAGGTCGAGTTGTGATGATGACTTCATTAAGATCACCCATCAGAGGCCTGGGAAGGAGCCCCTGTGTAAGAGATGTTCCAAGGATAGCATGACGCTGAAGCCCAACAACAACCGCCAGTCCCACGGCATCGAGTCTCTCAATGTGGCTTCGTTTGCAAACCTACTAGCACTGGTACGTTCACTGTCACTTTGTGAGTTATCTCCCCTTGTAGTCGGTCAGTCCTGTTCTTGTGCCCCTCGTGTTGTCCTGATGTAGGTATTGTGATCCGCGGTTGTCAAACTGAATGAATGAGTTTTAATTTCGCCCCAGCAACAAATAAGCGGTCGGGACCCCGTTCAACGAATCGATAGATCAAATCAAAATGGTTTAACATTGAAGCCCTGAGATCATCGTAAATAGTATAGTTGCGCTGTGAACGACAGGGACCTAAACCCAACCAAAACGTGATGTTATTCGTGTGCCATGTTGATTTGGACATATATGATTCCACATCGTCAATTCCTTGACAATTTGGAAGAAATCTCTAGGGCAGTGGGAGGGTAACCGTCATCACGCCGCAGGCTCAGGTTTAATTCCCCACATGAGCAAAATGTGTGAACCCCATTTCTAGTGCCCCCGCACCGTGTTATTGCTAAAGGCGACTTAGAACAACGCCATAATATAGAATCCTTTACCCGGCAGACCACGTTATTATATCAACACAATGACTACCCCACACTCCGGGAAGAATGCACCTCCATATAGGCTATTCTTATATCAAACCGACCTTGGGATTTCGATTATAAGATTACCCCGAAGAGTCCAATTGTTAGGGTCACAAGAGAACACTAATTTATAGGGTCTAGCATTACAGTCAGTATATGTCGGCTGCACATAACTGCGTTTGATGGCTCCTTCTGGTGAGGGTGTCATTTTAATACCACATTAACGACCGCTGTGATTTTATCGATGTTTCTATTAGGATCGTATGATTGTATTCTTTTATCACCGCACAACATTTACAAACACAGACCTCCATTTAACATTGTCCATGCAACCAGGAGCCGAGTTTCTATCTTGGGTATGTATGGTGTTTAGTATGCACTGTATATATTCACCTTGGAAGAGAGACTGTAAAACGGTACCAAATGTATAAATCCATCTCTTCCTGACATATAGGACTGGTATATATAGACGACAGAGGCGTCGGTGATAAATCTCAACATATTCTACCTGCTAAAAGCCGGGAAGGTATTTTTATGGCGGCTGGAAACTTCGTGGCCATCCATAAATTTGACGAGTTAGAATATATTTCCTGATCACAGGGAGTGGGGGGGATTATGAGGAATCTGACCCAGACTATGAAACTATAAGGAGGATGCGGGAGATGGGGATTATGAGGAATCTGACCCAGACTATGAAACTATAAGAAGGATGCGTTGAGGCGGCACTTTTATTATAAATAGCTTCATGGCCTACTGTACCATTGCGTCCGTGACATATTGTGGCGCAGTGAGTCTTGGTGATTTGATTATTGTCTTGTACTTGTTTGACATCTCATTCAAAGATCACCCGAGCAATAATAGATGTAGCAATGTACGAGTAGGGGACACCAGAAATGGGCTTCACGTTGCCTATGTAGAATCGAACCCGGGCTTTCAGCGTGACAAGCGAACGTTTTGATCACAAGGCTACCCCACCACTCGAAATGAACAGTGCACCCTCATCAATCAGGACGTTATCGTTCAAAGCTGTAATCACCCGGGGTTTCCGGATTAAGGGGGTTTCACTGTGTACATTATTCAGGTCTTGTCACTGTTGTCTTCCTTATAACCTTCCCCATAACCTGGTTCACTGGCTAGCATGGCGCTGATGTCCTGTGTATATATTTTCTCAATGTCAGTATATGTTATGTGGTATTTAGAATAGTTTTGTCGGAATGGTAATTTCAAGTAAAACCAGCTGGTTTAGTTTGTCACTAGCCGGAACGTTGTGGGATATATCTAGGTGTTTATGTGTCACTTTTACTCACTGTGCCGATTCACCACAACTTAGGGTATTTGGGGGTTTAATGTGTCACTTTTACCCATTATTTACCCACCTATTCCCGGCCACTGTGGGGTATATTTGGTGTATACTGATGCCGTACAGTGGTGTATACTGATGCCGTACAGTGGTGTATACTGATGCCATACACTGGTGTATACTAGGGCCATACAGTGATGTATACTGATGCCATGCAGTGGTGTATACTGGTGTCATACAGTGGTGTATACTGATGCCATACAGTGGTGTATATTGATGTCATACAGTGGTGTATACTGATGTCATACACTGGTGTATACTGATGCCATACACTGGTGTATACTAGGGCCATACAGTGATGTATACTGATGCCATGCAGTGGTGTATACTGGTGTCATACAGTGGTGTATACTGATGCCATACAGTGGTGTATACTGATGCCATACAGTGGTGTATACTGATGCCATACAGTGGTGTATACTGATGCCATACACTGGTGTATACTAGGGCCATACAGTGATGTATACTGATGCCATACAGTGGTGTATACTGGTGTCATACAGTGGTGTATACTGATGCCATGCAGTGGTGTATACTGGTGTCATACAGTGGTGTATACTGATGCCATACAGTGGTGTATATTGATGTCATACAGTGGTGTATACTGATGCCATACAGTGGTGTATACTGATGCCATACAGTGGTGTATATTGATGCCATACAGTGGTGTATACTGATGTCATACACTGGTGTATACTGATGCCACACAGTGGTGTATATTGATGTCATACAGTGGTGTATACTGATGCCACACAGTGGTGTATATTGATGTCATACAGTGGTGTATACTGATGCCATACAGTGGTGTATACTGATGCCATACAGTGGTGTATACTGAACTGTGTTGTGTATGCTGATGTCATACAGTGGTGTATACTGATGCCATACAGTGGTGTATACTGAACTGTGTTGTGTATACTGATGTCATACAGTGGTGTATACTGATGTCATACAATGGTGTATAGTGATGCCATACAGTGGTGTATACTGATGTCATACAGTGGTGTATACGGATACCATACAGTGGTGTATACTAAGGCCATACAGTGGTGTATATTGAACCGTGTTGTGTGTGTATGTCACACTGCCTATCCATGCTCACGGTGGAATGTGTAAAGGTTTCATTGTCTCAGCCCACAACAATATTAAACTCCTGCTATTGTATTTCAGACCGCCCTTGATCTGACCGCACCCGCCAGTGATGCCATTCTCAAGAACAGGAAGAATTCGTGGATACAGGTTGCAGGCCATCCAGGTGAGACACCAATACTTCAGATGGGCGTGAGACAACGCAAATATGCATGCCCGTGTGCAAGTTGGTGATGCAATGCCCGTGTCGACCTGATCAAGTTGTCATTCAAAATACGTGCAGTATATTGATGCATACGCGTGACTCGGGTGCAACGGTTGTTGTAGAGTGGGTGAGTGAGTTTGGTTTTAAGCTGCTTTTAGCAAAATTCCAGCAACATCACGGCGGGGGACACCCGAAATGGGCTTCACACATTGTACCCATGTCGGGAATCGAACCCGGGTCTTTGGCGTGACGAGCGAACGCTTTAAACACAAGGCTACCCGACCGCCCGCGTTGCTGTAGAGAAAGCACCTGGAGTCATGAGCTGCTGTGTGTTCTTCGCTTTTGGAAGACATGGCGTATCTTCCTGGCAGTGCACGTATACTCATGTGGTTTCGTCTTAGCTTGACAGTTGGTATTAGTGGAACACAGGTCCCTGTATCCGCTGAATAGACTTTCATGCCCACATCGTTGAGAACGTTTGACATATATAAGCGGGATGTGTCATTCCTTTTTTTCGTGTGAGTGAGTGAGTTTGGTGAAAGACTTGGAGCTCTACGTCAATAACCACGACGTGTTAGGTTCCAATGGGAGAAGTAGGGGGCACGGGTGGCCCAGTCGTCTAAGGCGCCGCGTTTCGCTATGCAGAGTTGCGTCCCTAAGGCACGCCAGAAACCTATGATTGTGGGTTCGAATGCCGGTTCGCCCCAATTATGTTTCGAGGTTTGTCAGCACCATACCCGTGCTCGTGGGTTTCACCGAAGTGGTAAACCTGCATCACTTCGGGCTTTCCTCCCACATTAAGCTGACACGCCGCGATATAACTGTAAAACTGTTAAAAGCGGCGTTAAACCCAATTCACTCACTCACTCACTTATATCACTGAGGCTGAAAAACCAACACACCGGCATTGTGGCGGCAAGATGGCGGTACAACAGTGCATATCTAAGTAGGGTCTGTATTGTGTTCAAGGGTCCTTCGCCCCTGCTGGTCCCAACACAGTCTGGAAGAAACGCATAGCCAAGGAAAACCACGAAACCAAGGCCTATGAAGCCCTGATGGACGATCCCATTACAGAGCCGATCATCCCATTCTTCAGTAGGGAGGTCGAATACAACGGAGAGTGTATCCTTTTGACCATAACAATACAACTGTTGTGCATGAATGATGAGAACTCTGATATCGTTTGTGAAATATTGTCTTTTATTATCCGATTATCTTATCAATTGTGGAACTAGCTGTATCGTCTTCGATTTCGTTGTTCTGGGATTTATGGCCTCTGCTTGTCTCGGAACTACTATTCATATAAATGTAATCGGTTCCATGCATAGACGCATTCACGTTGTTATTGCAGAATGCATTTAAAGTAAACTACCGTTATAACGAACTCAAAGGGACCACTAATTTAGTTCGTAATAACCGTAGTTCGTTATAAGCATATATACAGTTTCTTCCATACCTGTCTGATATTGGTGTTAATGTAATAGTGTTTTAAGCGGCCTTATACCCAACTCATTCTACCTGGTAATGTTTCCTTAACGCGGGCCTAGTCTTCATTGAGATGGAAGACCTCCTGCATCACTTCAGTAACCCCAACATCATGGACGTCAAGATGGGAAAGAGGTGAGTGACGCAGGGGAGGTAACCCAGAATGCAGGTGTGTGTGACACGTGACGGTTGATGGACTGATGGTGTGGCTGTGCAACGTCAACGTCCACCAGATGTGTTTATTCCAACATTCCCGTGTAATGGGTCATATGAACTGACAGTTTGAATATATTACCATGCAAAATATTAAAAAAATAACCGCGCTGTACATCAAATCTTTTAGTCATTTATTACCGACTTACTTCATGCGAACGTGTGTGTTAGGATTAGGGATGTCACAGTAAAGTATATATTGCTATTGGTAAGCGCTTAAAGTCAATAAATCGATTGTTTAATCAGTTTCCGATCAATACTATCGATTTCAGTTAGGAATAGAGATAGTTTCGATTGTACATGCAATTCTGTTCAAATTTGATTTTCTTTTGATCACCAGTGGTGGTAATTTACCCATGGTAATTTGGAAGTTTCTTTTTCTTAAGTCATTAGGGTAAAAATATCAAACGAATCAGTCATATCTCAAACATTATTTTCTATTTGTTGTTGTGGTTAACACATTCAAAGGAAACTTCAGTTCCGATGTTTAATTCAACTCTAAAATCCATCTAAAATGATACACTGAAACTATCGATATTTATCCAAATAGTTGGGGGGGGGATCCGTTTTTACAAGTGGGCTAGCGCTGAAAAGCCGGGGCGGTTGGGTAGCCTAGTGGTTAAACATTCGCTCGTCACGCCGAAGACCCGGGTTCGATTCCCTACTTGGGTACAATGTGTGAAGCCCATTTCTTGTGTCCCCGCTGTGATATTGCTGGAATATTGCTAAAAGCGGAGTAAAACCATACTCACTCAACCAATGAAAAGCCGTCATGAGTCCGGAATAGTATTAGCAGCCACACACACACACTTGCACGCCAGTCGCTTTATAAGGTCATTCAGCTGCGTTAAACAATAAACAGACAAACAAAGGTGAGGTGAGGTGAAATTGGGTTTAACGTCGCGTCCAAGATTATTGCACTTATATAGCGACGTGCATGCACGTGTATGTGTGTGTGTGGCTGCTTGTACTAGTCCGGACTGATGCCGATTTATAGTGCTAGCCCACTGAGATACCATGCCGCAGTTTAACATGAATACCCCACTCAGACACAGTATACTGACTCCGAGCCGACCAGTCCTTGTTTTAGCCCCTTATGCCGAGCGCCAGACAGGGTAACAACAAGTACAATCTTTTAACGTCTTTTTGTATGACGCGGCCCGGGATCGAACCCCGGACCTTCCGCTCTCCGGGCGGACGCTCTACCACGACAAACAAAGAAAACAGGATGACTGAGTAACTGTTGATGTTTCAGAACATTCCTGGAGTCTGAGGTGAAGAACCCTGTGTTGAGGAAGGATTTGTACGAGAAGATGGTGAAGCTAGATCCTGATGCACCAACACCAGCGGAACGGGAGCAGGAAGCCATCACAAAACTCAGATACATGCAGGTGGGTCAGGCGAACACTACCTGCTGCGCCACGTCCTATAACAGGCTATAGACAGACTAGGCCGCGCATACAGCAGCACCACCTGTTGTTATATAGGACGTTCTACAAAGCGGGCTTTGATCTTAGTTCCTATACTTTGCCATCCTCGCATTACAGTTGGCTTGGAGTGAGTGAGTGAGTGAGTTGGGTTTAACACCGCTTGTAACAGTAACAGCTTTTTCCAGTTATATCACGGCATGTCAGCTTAATGTGGAAGGAAAGCCGGAAGTGATGCAGATCTCAGACGTTTAAACGTGAAACCCACAAGCACGGGTATGGTGCTGACAAACCTAGAAACATAATCGGGGCGAACCGGGATTCGCACCCACAATCATAGGTTTCTGGCGTGCCCTTGGGACGCAACCCTGAACAGCGAATCGTGGTGCCTCAGACGACTGGGCCACCCGTGCCCCCAGTTGGCTTGGAAATTAAGATTAATAAGTAATTTATATTCAGGCATATGGCTGTTTCATCTTCATAACCTGTGTGGGGGACTTTATACTCTTAAGGCAGTTGAGTAGCCTAGTTGTAAAGCGTTCGCTCGTCACGCCAAGCGACCGGGTTCGAGCCCCACATGGTTACAATGTGTAAAGCCCAGCTATGGTTTGCCTGCTGTTATGATGTTGGAAAAGTGCTAATATGCTTTGAATAACTTATCTGCTCTTAACCACGTGGTTTTAAGGCTAAAAAATTTTGGTTCCATAGTCTACAGCTCTCTTTTCTGTTTCAGTTCAGGGAAAGAGAAAGTTCAACAGCTGACCTTGGTTTCCGGATTGATGCAGTGAGGGTGAGTAGATGATACAGTAAACTGTGGTTTAAACGAACACGCTTATAACGAACTGACGGATATAACGAACTTACTTTTTGGTCCCGACTATTTGCTGTAGTTATGCTGTAGTTATGCTGTATATATGATTAAAGTGAGTGAGTTGGGTTTAACGCCGCTTTTAACAGTATTCCAGTTATATCACGGCGTATATATGCTTATAACGAACTACGGTTATAACGAACTAAAATTAGTTCGTTATAACCGTAGTTTAATGTATTAGCCTATGTCACAAAGTGATAATAGAGATACAGGTCTCCTATGTCTTCACAACGTTTTTTTATTGACTTTTTGTTCATTGATATGCCCCTACATGCTCAGCCAGCTCGGGGACAGTAGAGTGTGTTGGAGTCGTGGCCATTTCTGGGGATGTTTGGGCCACGGGTAGCCCAGTCATCTAAGGCACAGCAAATCGCTGTACAGAGTTGAATTCCTTAGGCACGCCTGAAACCTATCATTGTGGGTTCGAATCCCGGTTCGCCCCGTTTATATTTCTAGGTTTGTCAGCGCCATACCCTTGCTCGTGGGTTACACCAAAGTGGTAAACGTCTGAGACCTGTATCACTTCGTTTCGTCTCACATTAAGCTGACACGCCCTGATATAACTGGATTATTGTTCAAAGCCGTCTTAAACCAAACTCAATCACTCTGATGGGCGGGGCGGTCGGGTAGCCTAGTGGTTAAAGCGTTCGCTCGTAACGCCGAAGACCCGGGTTCGATTCTCGACATGGGTACAATGCGTGAAGCTCATTTCTGGTGTCCCCCGCCGTGATATTGCTGGAATATTGCTAAAATCGGTGTAAAACCACACTCACTCACTCACTCACTCACTCACTCATTCTGACGGGCAGGTTGACAATGCACGTGACGGTATGTGTGTATTTTCCAGATGGCGGGCGAGGACACGAACACCAACTTGAAGAAGGTGAAAACTACAGACCAGGTCAAGGCCACCGTCACCAAGTTCACCCACTTCTGTCCCATGGTAATCAAGCCTCTGTGTGCACGGCTAAAAGATATCCGAGACAGATTTGAAAGATCCAACTTTTTCAGGACACACGAGGTGAGTTTCACGTGATGACGATAAAGCCTCAATTTGTGCTGATTCGTATATACGTACTTTATGGGTCTGTGTAGGTCCAGGTTAGAATTTGTCTTCATCAACCCATGTTTGTTTCCATGTAAAGACCCGGGTTAGAATAGGTTTTCAGAAATCCGTGCTTGTGGGAAGACTAGCGGGATCGGGTTGTCAGGCTCGCTGACTTTGTTGATACATATCATCGTATCCCAATTGCGTTGATCGATGCTCATGATGTAAATCACTGGATTGTCTGGTCCAGGTTCGATTATATGCAGGCCGTCGTCATGTAGCGGGAGCATTGCTGATTGCGGCGTTAAACAACAAACAAACAAAAACATACTTTATGTGAGTAAGTGAATGGGAGTGGGTAAGATTTTACGCCGCTTTAGCAACAGTACGGCATTTTCACATTCACACTAGAAATGGGCGTAATCGAACCGTCTATTCCTTGTGAAAGTGATGCATTAATCACTGACTCTTGATCATTATCAATCCTACTTATGTCATAATAATTGTACATGTTTTACCAAATAATATTATTTTCAGGTCATTGGGGGTTCGCTGTTATTCCTCTATGACAAGCAAGGACATGCTGGGGTTTGGGTGATAGACTTTGCTAAAACCATTCCTGTAGAGGCCAAAATGGTGTTAAATCATCGATCACCATGGCAACTGGGAAACCATGAAGACGGGTTTCTGTCGGGTCTGGATAATTTGATCCAGGTAAATCTTGATTACTTCCCATATGTTTAGTTTGGCTGTATTAAAATATGAACGTGCTGATGTGAGGAGCATTTTTAATAGTCTCCGTTGATGTAAACTGCAGGCAAAAGAAAGTTCTTGTAAATACTTGAAAATTATGTCAGATCTAAAAACCTTTTACGTTACGAAAACGTCAGTAGGCTGAAAAACGGCAAACTTAAGGTCCTTAACACAACTATACGTTTCAAATTAAGGCAACTATGCTTGTCGTAAAAGGCGACTAACGGGATCGTGTGGTCAGGCTCGCTTACTTGATTGATGCATGTCATCGATCCCAATTGCGTGGATCGATGCTCATGATATCAATCACTGGATTGTCTGGTCCAAACTCGATTATTTACAGACCGCCGTCATATAGCTGGAATATTGCTGAGTGCGGCGTTAAACAACCAACCAACCAATCAATATCACCATCGAATAACCATTTCTTCTGGTTTCATTTTGGCCGCCATTAAACATGGGTGCATACCTACATATTATTTACGGCAGTTATTTTTCAGATTAAAATATTGTTTAATGTTTAATCTGTACCACTGATCATTAGCCCCGCATGTCGTTTATTGGTTTGTTTGAGGATGAATATAAGTTTTAAAATATTCATTTCAGATATTTGACGAAATGGAAGCAAGTCAAGGGAGTGAAATTGTTCTTCATTCCCGAGACACTTGAGGCGGACGGAGTTGCCTCCCCTTCCGGAGCGAAGTTCTTCTGAAAGCGTGCCTTGCATGTGGAGAAAATGTTACTCGTCTGATTGTCAAAGGCGTCAGATTTGGAAGAAGTGCTGTTTTTGCCAGATTTGGGTGCTGTTTTGATTATATGGATTCCAAGGAAATCCAGGACTTTGGAGTGATATCAGAAATCACATTGTTCGTTTTTCAACATCACTGGTAAAAAAAGACGGTTGAGGTGGATGGTGTTTACACCAAGGCGGGATGAATGACGACGATAAGTGTGATACGCAGAATGAACTCACTATATTCATCAAACCATTCTCTGTGATACCTTTTCATAATTACTGGGTTCATACACGTGTATTGCAGGGCAGTTTCTAACACCTATGCCGTACTCAATGTTAATACGCTGAGGAGACGATGTGTTCCAAGTGAAAATATTCAGGAATTTGTGTGTTTTTTAAGAAATGTCAGTACGTGCATTTTGGTCATACGCTTTATACAGTAATGTATATTATACATTGTCTCGTTTCAGTTCCTGAGAGATGAATTGGTCTTGTTAATGGTTGAAAATATGCAATGCTAAAGCTTGTCTCCTGAATCCCAACTCGTCGGTCACCTCGTACAGTATATATTGTCAATATGAATATATACAACCGTCATAGACTGACACACAAATATACCACTCAAATATACTACTCAAATATACTACTGTTGTCATATGAAAGAATCGGCGTTCTTTAACTTCTTTTGAGTAGTATAGGTTACATCCGTGAGCGTTGTGTGGAGAAGTAACAAGCGAGAGTATGGTTTTTTTTGTAGTAAAACAACACAACATAATATTTATTTTTGATATTCCAATGACATAATTTTCATGTTCGTGTTTGTTTCCCCTGTCCTCGTGCATGCGCAATAATTTATGTTATATGTAATGATATTATTGATGTTTTATTTCAGTTGCAAAAATTACGTTTATTTTTCCAGATAGTTGCTAAAATACTGTTGAAAAAAATAATGTACCCTTAAGGACGAGCTACCGACATTGATACAAAAGAATTGATTTTGCAATAAGAATAATCAACTTATGTTTCTTGCAATAATTCATTTCAGCTGTGAATAATTTCCCTCGCAATACTATTATTAATAACAAAGAAATCAATTTAGTTTACCTAAAAAACATCAGAACGAAAGCGTCGGATCGTGAAAGGGAACCAACAAAGCAGTTACGGCGGTGTTGTCTCCCTTGGTACAAAGGGGGATTCAAGTCGGGGTTTCAATTGAGCCAGCCAGTGTTGATCGTCGTCACACAGCAAGGATAAAACATCAAGCTATACTTCCCAAGGACACAATCATCTGAAATGGTTTTATTATTTATTAGTTTGTTTTGTTTTATCGTCTTTAGCTGTCATGGAATTAGGCCAATATTAAACCGCTACCTGTTTATTTAAATTCTTTGGCTCAGGTCTGTTTTAGTGCAGATCATCAGTTCAAAATGAAGGAGATATTTTGATTGTACTGGCACTCACTTCCATCACTGAGTACCGAAAGGTGTGGGATGCAAACAATAATTCATACTAGTCTATTATGAAGTTCCAGTCCAAGCGAGTAAAGCTTGTGTGGTGTAGACATTCAACTGATGCCTGGCGTTGCTATGCATCAACGATGGCTAAAATTGTTTGTGTTACTACCTGCTCTTGGCTATACTGGTTGATGTGATTTCAAAGACGTTTGGCGTTTTTCGCCGCATATTAAAAAACAATCAGTTTGGTTTGTGAAAATAAGTGAATATATTTCTTCCTGGAAACTTATGGCCATTAAACATCTATATGCTCATCAATGGGGTCCCCAACGCCATATTGTGTGCGGCGTAAAACCATACTCACTCACTGTTGTGTCGAGCAGTTTCATTCAGGGTAAAACAACGACAATAGATTCAAAAGGTTCTAATTTATTTCTCCCGGGAATAAAGATGAATAAAAGATGTAATATTTACTCTGTGGTTATTATTTTCCTGTTTAAAATACGATTGCAGGTGGTTTGTGAGCAAGCTGAAGACGGTTCCTGAATTTGACTGAAGCATAATATATCTTTAATTAGCCGTGCTCGGAACAGTCGATCTATGTGGATTGTATACGTGGATTGTGTGGTTACCAAATGTGGATTGAGTGGTTACATTATGTGGATTGAGTGGTTAAATTATGTGGATTGAAGGGTGAAATAGTGTTGATTGTTTGGTTACATTATGTGGATTCAGTGGTTGCAATGTGCGGATTGTTTGGTTACAATGTGCAGACTGTGTACTTACAATGTGCGGACTGTTTGGTTACATGTGCGGACGGTGTGCTCCCAGTGTGCGGATTGTGAGGTTACACTGAATTCTTACATTGTGCGGATTGTGTACTTACAATAAGCGGACTGTGTACTTACAATGTGCGGACTGTGTGCTTACAATGTGCGGACTGTGTGCTTACAATGTGCGGATTGTGTGCTTACAATAAGCGGACTGTGTACTTACAATGTGCGGACTGTGTGCTTACAATGTGCGGACTGTGTACTTACAATGTGCGGACTGTGTGCTTACAATAAGCGGACTGTGTACTTACAATAAGCGGACTGTGTACTTACAATGTGCGGACTGTGTACTTACAATGTGCGGATTGTGTGCTTACAATGTGCGGATTGTGTGCTTACAATAAGCGGACTGTGTGCTTACAATGTGCGGATTGTGTGCTTACAATAAGCGGACTGTGTACTTACAATGTGCGGATTGTGTACTTACAATGTGCGGATTGTGTGCTTACAATAAGCGGACTGTGTACTTACAATGTGCGGACTGTGTACTTACAATGTGCGGACTGTGTGCTTACAATAAGCGGACTGTGTACTTACAATAAGCGGACTGTGTACTTACAATGTGCGGACTGTGTACTTACAATGTGCGGATTGTGTGCTTACAATGTGCGGATTGTGTGCTTACAATAAGCGGACTGTGTACTTACAATGTGCGGACTGTGTACTTACAATAAGCGGACTGTGTACTTACAATGTGCGGATTGTGTGCTTACAATGTGCGGATTGTGTGCTTACAATAAGCGGACTGTGTACTTACAATGTGCGGACTGTTTGGTTACAATGTGCGGACTGTGTGCTTACAATGTGCGGACTGTGTGCTTACAATGTGCGGATTGTGTGCTTACAATAAGCGGATTGTGTACTTATAATGTGCGGATTGTGTACTTACAATGTGCGGACTGTGTACTTACAATGTGCGGACTGTGTGCTTACAATGTGCAGATTGTTTGGTTACAATTAGCGAACTGTGACTTACAATGTGCGGATTGTGTACTTACAATGTGCGGACTGTGTACTTACAATGTGCGGACTGTGTACTTACAATGTGCGGACTGTGTGCTTACAATGTGGGGATTGTTTGGTTACAATTAGCGAACTGTGACTTACAATGTGCGGATTGTGTACTTACAATGTGCGGACTGTGTACTTACAATGTGCGGATTGTGTACTTACAATGTGCGGATTGTGCGCTTACAATGAAGGGACTGTTTGGTTACAATTAGCGAACTGTGACTTACAATGTGCGGATTGTGTGCTTCCAGTGCTTGAACTGAATTTTCAAGTTTGTTTATTACACCTCTCAACATTTCTTTTACATCCTCGGACTGTAGGAAATCACCTGGTATTAGTTTATCATGACATTCCGTAGAATCCATTTCACTGCCACTGCCGCAAGCAGCCTCACCAAGACGTCTATTCCATAGAGTTGTCTAACTTGAGCAGGGCCTCTCAATCTATGTTGCCAACACACGCAGCCTGATTGACTATTTCTATAACGTCGCGTCCAAGATTGCATGTACGTGTGTGTGTGTGTTTGTGTGGGTGTGCGTGTGTGTGGGCTGCTTGTACTAGTCCGGACTAATGCCGATTTATAGTGCCAGCTCACTGAAATACCATGCTGCAATTTAACATGAATACTGACTCCGAGCCGACCGGTCCTTGCTTTAGCCCCTTGATGCCGAGCGCCAGACAGTAACAACTAGAACCATCTTTTAACGTCTTTTGGAATGACGCAGCCGGGGATCTAGCCCGGTACTTTACGCTGTACCACTAGACCAAGGAGGCGGTCGAAGATTATCTAGACATTCATAAGGTACAAAACAATAATCCACCAAAGACATATCCTGTTTGGATAGAAATGTAAAGTCATTTTTCAATGACTTACGCCCATTCAGTATGCAGACATTTGCGCTAATTAAGAAGACAATACACAGGATACCATTATTGTTCTGGGTAAAGTCAATTACATGTCTATTTTGGAGACTGTCAATGCCTTCTGTATAGATAGTCTCATCGCCACATCGACTTTAAAAGTCTCCACAGATATATGACATATCACGATAAGCATGTACCTGTGAACGTAAAGTGTCATACAATTCATCAGCACAGACATTTCTTGATGAATTTTTAGGGGGGAAGCTAGCACACATATATATACGTGTTAATTACACCCAGTTGATCTGTGAGTAAGTGACAGCCATAATATCCCTTCATATGCATTGTCCCTATTATTTACATCATATGTCTCTTATTAGGCAGCCTACTCCTCCGGATCCCCGGGGGCAAGTCTGTGTAACCGAGTACGATTATTACCCTTCCACTGCTATAACGCCGTTGCTACTTGAATGAGTCTCTGTTATACCTAGTGTTGATTGTTTGGTTACATTATGTGGATTCAGTGGTTGCAATGTGCGGATTGTTTGGTTACAATGTGCAGACTGTGTACTTACAATGTGCGGACTGTTTGATTACATGTGCGGACGGTGTGCTCCCAGTGTGCGTATTGTGAGGTTACACTGTGTGCTTACATTGTGCGGATTGTGTACTTACAATGTGCGGATTGTGTGCTTACAATAAGCGGATTGTGTGCTTTCAATTTGCGGACTGTTTAGTAACAATAAGCGGACTGTGTACTTACAATGTGCGGACTGTGTGCTTACAATGTGCGGACTGTTTGTTTACAGTGTGCAGACTGTTTGGTTACAATGTGCGGACTGTGTGTTTACATTGTGCGGAATGTGTGTTTACAGTGTGCGAATTGTGAGGTTACACTGTGTGCTTACATGGTGCAGATTGTGTTCTTACAATGTTATGATTGTGTTCTTACAATAAGCGGACTGTGTGCTTACAATGTGCAGACTGTGTACTTACAATGTGCGGACTGTGTACTTACAATGTGCGGACTGTGTGCTTACAATGTGAGGATTGTGTGCTTACAATAAGCGGACTGTGTACTTACAATGTGCGGATTGTGTACTTACAATGTGCGGACTGTTTGGTAACAATAAGCGGACTGTGTACTTACAATGTGCGGACTGTGTGCTTACAATGTGCGGTCTGTTTGTTTACAGTGTGCAGACTGTTTGGTTACAATGTGCGGACTGTGTGTTTACATTGTGCGGACTGTGTGCTTACAGTGTGCGGATTGTGTACTTACAATGTGCGGACTGTGTACTTACAATGTGCGGACTGTGTACTTACAATGTGCGGACTGTGTGCTTACAATAAGCGGACTGTGTGCTTACAATGTGCGGACTGTGTACTTACAATGTGCGGACTGTGTACTTACAATGTGCGGACTGTGTGCTTACAATGTGCGGATTGTGTACTTACATTGTGCGGATTGTGTGCTTACAATAAGCCGACTGTGTACTTACAATGTGCGGACTGTGTACTAACAATGTGCAGATTGTGTACTTACAATGTGCAGACTGTGTGCTTACAATGTGCGGACTGTGTGCTTACAATGTGCGGATTGTGTGCTTACAATAAGCGGACTGTGTACTTACAAAGTGCGGATTGTGTACTTACAATGTGCGGACTGTGTACTTACAATGTGCGGACTGTGAACTTACAATAAACGGACTGTGTACTTACAATGTGCGGACTGTTTGGTTACAATCTACGGACTGTGTACTTACAATGTGCGGACTGTGTACTAACAATGTGCGGACTGTGTACTTACAATAAGCGGACTGTGTACTTACAGTGTGCGGACTGTGTGCTTACAATGTGCGGACTGTGTACTCACAATGTGCGGACTGTGAACTTACAATAAGCGGATTGTGTGCTTTCAATTTGCGGACTGTTTAGTAACAATAAGCGGACTGTGTACTTACAATGTGCGGACTGTGTACTTACAATGTGCGGACTGTGTGCTTACAATAAGCGGACTGTGTGCTTACAATGTGCGGACTGTGTACTTATAATGTGCGGACTGTGTACTTACAATGTGCGGACTGTGTGCTTACAATGTGCGGATTGTGTACTTACATTGTGCGGATTGTGTGCTTACAATAAGCGGACTGTGTACTTACAATGTGCGGACTGTGTACTTACAATGTGCAGATTGTGTACTTACAATGTGCGGACTGTGTGCTTACAATGTGCGGACTGTGTGCTTACAATGTGCGGATTGTGTGCTTACAATAAGCGGACTGTGTACTTACAAAGTGCGGATTGTGTACTTACAATGTGCGGACTGTGTACTTACAATGTGCGGACTGTGAACTTACAATAAACGGACTGTGTACTTACAATGTGCGGACTGTTTGGTTACAATCTGCGGACTGTGTACTTACAATGTGCGGACTGTGTACTAACAATGTGCGGACTGTGTACTTACAATAAGCGGACTGTGTACTTACAGTGTGCGGACTGTGTGCTTACAATGTGCGGACTGTGTACTCACAATGTGCGGACTGTGAACTTACAATAAGCGGATTGTGTGCTTTCAATTTGCGGACTGTTTAGTAACAATAAGCGGACTGTGTACTTACAATGTGCGGACTGTGTGCTTACAATGTGCGGACTGTTTGTTTACAGTGTGCAGACTGTTTGGTTACAATGTGCGGACTGTGTGTTTACATTGTGCGGAATGTGTGTTTACAGTGTGCGGATTGTGAGGTTACACTGTGTGCTTACATTGTGCAGATTGTGTTCTTACAATGTTATGATTGTGTTCTTACAATAAGCGGACTGTGTGCTTACAATGTGCAGACTGTGTACTTACAATGTGCGGACTGTGTGCTTACAATGTGCGGACTGTGTACTCGCAATGTGCGGACTGTGAACTTACAATGTGCGGACTGTGTACTTACAATGTGCGGACTGTGTACTTACAATAAGCGGACTGTGTACTTACAATGTGCGGACTGTGTACTTACAATGTGCGGACTGTGTACTTACAATGTGCGGACTGTGTACTTACAATGTGCAGACTGTGTACTTACAATAAGCGGACTGTGTGCTTACAATGTGCGGACTGTGTGCTTACAATAAGCGGATTGTGTGCTTACAATGTGCGGACCGTGTACTTACAATGTGCGGACTGTGTACTTACAATGTGCGGACTGTGTGCTTACAATGTACGGATTGTGTTCTTACAATGTGCGGACTGTGTGCTTACAATGTGCGGATTGTGTGCTTACAATAAGCGGACTGTGTACTCACAATGTGTGGACTGTGTGCTTACAATAAGCGGACTGTGTGCTCACAATGTGTGGACTGTGTGCTTACAATAAGCGGACTGTGTGCTTACAATGTGCGGACTGTGTACTTACAATGTGCGGACTGTGTACTTACAATGTGCGGACTGTGTACTTACAATGTGCGGACTGTGTGCTTACAATGTGCGGATTGTGTGCTTACAATATGCGGACTGTGTACTTACAATGTGCAGACTGTGTGCTTACAATGTGCGGACTGTGTGCTTACAATGTGCGGATTATGTGCTTACAATAAGCGGACTGTGTGCTTACAATGTGCGGACTGTTTGGTTACAATGTGCGGACTATGTGCTTACAATGTGCGGACTGTGTGCTTACAATGTGCGGACTGTGTACTTACAATGTGCGGACTGTGTGCTTACAATGTGCGGACTGTGTGCTTACAATAAGCGGACTGTGTGCTTACAATGTGCGGATTGTGTGCTTACAATAAGCGGACTGTGTACTTACAGTGTGCGGATTGTGTGCTTACAATGTGCGGACTGTGTACTTACAATGTGCGGACTGTGTACTTACAATGTGCGGATTGTGTACTTACAATAAGCGGACTGTGTACTTACAATGTGCGGACTGTGTGCTTACAATGTGGGGGCTGTTTGGTTACAATGTGCAGATTGTGTGCGTACAATATGTGGATTGTTTGGTTACAATGTACGGACTGTGTACGTACAATGTACGGATTGTTTGCTTACAATGTGCGGACTGTGTACTTACAGTGTGCGGATTGTGCGCTAGCAATGTGCGGATTGTGCGCTAGCAATGTGCGGATTGTGTGTTTACAATGTGGGGACTGTTTGTTTACAATTAGCGAACTGTGACTTACAATGTGCGGATTGTGTGCTTACAATGTGGGGATTGTTTGGTTACAATGTGCGGATTGTGTGCTTACAATGTGGGGATTGTTTGGTTACAGTGTGCGGATTGTGTGTTTACAATGTGGGGACTGTTTGTTTACAATTAGCTAACTGTGACTTACAGTGTGCGGATTGTGTGTTTACAATGTGGGGACTGTTTGTTTACAATTAGCGAACTGTGACTTACAATGTGCGGATTGTGTGCTTACAGTGCTTGAACTGAATTTTCAAGTTTGTATATTACACCTCTCAACATTTCTTTTACATCCTCTGACTGTAGGAAATCACCTGGTATTAGTTTATCATTACATTCCGTAGAATCCATTTCACTCCCACTACCGCAAGCAGCCTCACCAAGACGTCTATTCCATAGAGCGGTCTAACTTGAGCAGGGCCTCTCCATCTATGTTGCCAACACACGCAGCCTGATTGACTATTTCTATAACGTCGCGTCCAAGATTGCATGTACGTGTGTGTGTGTGTTTGTGTGGGTGTGCGTGTGTGTGGGCTGCTTGTACTAGTCCGGACTAATGCCGATTTATAGTGCCAGCTCACTGAAATACCATGCTGCAATTTAACATGAATACTGACTCCGAGCCGACCGGTCCTTGCTTTAGCCCCTTGATGCCGAGCGCCAGACAGTAACAACTAGAACCATCTTTTAACGTCTTTTGGAATGACGCAGCCGGGGATCTAGCCCGGTACTTTACGCTGTACCACTAGACCAAGGAGGCGGTCGAAGATTATCTAGACATTCATAAGGTACAAAACAATAATCCACCAAAGACATATCCTGTTTGGATAGAAATGTAAAGTCATTTTTCAATGACTTACGCCCATTCAGTATGCAGACATTTGCGCTAATTAAGAAGACAATACACAGGATACCATTATTGTTCTGGGTAAAGTCAATTACATGTCTATTTTGGAGACTGTCAATGCCTTCTGTATAGATAGTCTCATCGCCACATCGACTTTAAAAGTCTCCACAGATATATGACATATCACGATAAGCATGTACCTGTGAACGTAAAGTGTCATACAATTCATCAGCACAGACATTTCTTGATGAATTTTTAGGGGGGAAGCTAGCACACATATATATACGTGTTAATTACACCCAGTTGATCTGTGAGTAAGTGACAGCCATAATATCCCTTCATATGCATTGTCCCTATTATTTACATCATATGTCTCTTATTAGGCAGCCTACTCCTCCGGATCCCCGGGGGCAAGTCTGTGTAACCGAGTACGATTATTACCCTTCCACTGCTATAACGCCGTTGCTACTTGAATGAGTCTCTGTTATACCTAGTGTTGATTGTTTGGTTACATTATGTGGATTCAGTGGTTGCAATGTGCGGATTGTTTGGTTACAATGTGCAGACTGTGTACTTACAATGTGCGGACTGTTTGATTACATGTGCGGACGGTGTGCTCCCAGTGTGCGTATTGTGAGGTTACACTGTGTGCTTACATTGTGCGGATTGTGTACTTACAATGTGCGGATTGTGTGCTTACAATAAGCGGATTGTGTGCTTTCAATTTGCGGACTGTTTAGTAACAATAAGCGGACTGTGTACTTACAATGTGCGGACTGTGTGCTTACAATGTGCGGACTGTTTGTTTACAGTGTGCAGACTGTTTGGTTACAATGTGCAGACTGTGTGTTTACATTGTGCGGAATGTGTGTTTACAGTGTGCGAATTGTGAGGTTACACTGTGTGCTTACATGGTGCAGATTGTGTTCTTACAATGTTATGATTGTGTTCTTACAATAAGCGGACTGTGTGCTTACAATGTGCAGACTGTGTACTTACAATGTGCGGACTGTGTACTTACAATGTGCGGACTGTGTGCTTACAATGTGAGGATTGTGTGCTTACAATAAGCGGACTGTGTACTTACAATGTGCGGATTGTGTACTTACAATGTGCGGACTGTTTGGTAACAATAAGCGGACTGTGTACTTACAATGTGCGGACTGTGTGCTTACAATGTGCGGTCTGTTTGTTTACAGTGTGCAGACTGTTTGGTTACAATGTGCGGACTGTGTGTTTACATTGTGCGGACTGTGTGCTTACAGTGTGCGGATTATGTACTTACAATGTGCGGACTGTGTACTTACAATGTGCGGACTGTGTACTTACAATGTGCGGACTGTGTGCTTACAATAAGCGGACTGTGTGCTTACAATGTGCGGACTGTGTACTTACAATGTGCGGACTGTGTACTTACAATGTGCGGACTGTGTGCTTACAATGTGCGGATTGTGTACTTACATTGTGCGGATTGTGTGCTTACAATAAGCCGACTGTGTACTTACAATGTGCGGACTGTGTACTTACAATGTGCAGATTGTGTACTTACAATGTGCGGACTGTGTGCTTACAATGTGCGGACTGTGTGCTTACAATGTGCGGATTGTGTGCTTACAATAAGCGGACTGTGTACTTACAAAGTGCGGATTGTGTACTTACAATGTGCGGACTGTGTACTTACAATGTGCGGACTGTGAACTTACAATAAACGGACTGTGTACTTACAATGTGCGGACTGTTTGGTTACAATCTGCGGACTGTGTACTTACAATGTGCGGACTGTGTACTAACAATGTGCGGACTGTGTACTTACAATAAGCGGACTGTGTACTTACAGTGTGCGGACTGTGTGCTTACAATGTGCGGACTGTGTACTCACAATGTGCGGACTGTGAACTTACAATAAGCGGATTGTGTGCTTTCAATTTGCGGACTATTTAGTAACAATAAGCGGACTGTGTGCTTACAATGTGCGGACTGTGTACTTACAATGTGCGGACTGTGTGCTTACAATAAGCGGACTGTGTGCTTACAATGTGCGGACTGTGTACTTACAATGTGCGGACTGTGTACTTACAATGTGCGGACTGTGTGCTTACAATGTGCGGATTGTGTACTTACATTGTGCGGATTGTGTGCTTACAATAAGCGGACTGTGTACTTACAATGTGCGGACTGTGTACTTACAATGTGCAGATTGTGTACTTACAATGTGCGGACTGTGTGCTTACAATGTGCGGACTGTGTGCTTACAATGTGCGGATTGTGTGCTTACAATAAGCGGACTGTGTACTTACAAAGTGCGGATTGTGTACTTACAATGTGCGGACTGTGTACTTACAATGTGCGGACTGTGAACTTACAATAAACGGACTGTGTACTTACAATGTGCGGACTGTTTGGTTACAATCTGCGGACTGTGTACTTACAATGTGCGGACTGTGTACTAACAATGTGCGGACTGTGTACTTACAATAAGCGGACTGTGTACTTACAGTGTGCGGACTGTGTGCTTACAATGTGCGGACTGTGTACTCACAATGTGCGGACTGTGAACTTACAATAAGCGGATTGTGTGCTTTCAATTTGCGGACTGTTTAGTAACAATAAGCGGACTGTGTACTTACAATGTGCGGACTGTGTGCTTACAATGTGCGGACTGTTTGTTTACAGTGTGCAGACTGTTTGGTTACAATGTGCGGACTGTGTGTTTACATTGTGCGGAATGTGTGTTTACAGTGTGCGGATTGTGAGGTTACACTGTGTGCTTACATTGTGCAGATTGTGTTCTTACAATGTTATGATTGTGTTCTTACAATAAGCGGACTGTGTGCTTACAATGTGCAGACTGTGTACTTACAATGTGCGGACTGTGTGCTTACAATGTGCGGACTGTGTACTCGCAATGTGCGGACTGTGAACTTACAATAAGCGGACTGTGTGCTTACAATGTGCGGACTGTGTACTTACAATAAGCGGACTGTGTACTTACAATGTGCGGACTGTGTACTTACAATGTGCGGACTGTGTACTTACAATGTGCGGACTGTGTACTTACAATGTGCAGACTGTGTACTTACAATAAGCGGACTGTGTGCTTACAATGTGCGGACTGTGTGCTTACAATAAGCGGATTGTGTGCTTACAATGTGCGGACCGTGTACTTACAATGTGCGGACTGTGTACTTACAATGTGCGGACTGTGTGCTTACAATGTACGGATTGTGTTCTTACAATGTGCGGACTGTGTGCTTACAATGTGCGGATTGTGTGCTTACAATAAGCGGACTGTGTACTCACAATGTGTGGACTGTGTGCTTACAATAAGCGGACTGTGTGCTCACAATGTGTGGACTGTGTGCTTACAATAAGCGGACTGTGTGCTTACAATGTGCGGACTGTGTACTTACAATGTGCGGACTGTGTACTTACAATGTGCGGACTGTGTACTTACAATGTGCGGACTGTGTGCTTACAATGTGCGGATTGTGTGCTTACAATGTGCGGACTGTGTACTTACAATGTGCGGACTGTGTGCTTACAATGTGCGGACTGTGTGCTTACAATGTGCGGATTATGTGCTTACAATAAGCGGACTGTGTGCTTACAATGTGCGGACTGTTTGGTTACAATGTGCGGACTATGTGCTTACAATGTGCGGACTGTGTGCTTACAATGTGCGGACTGTGTACTTACAATGTGCGGACTGTGTGCTTACAATGTGCGGACTGTGTGCTTACAATAAGCGGACTGTGTGCTTACAATGTGCGGATTGTGTGCTTACAATAAGCGGACTGTGTACTTACAGTGTGCGGATTGTGTGCTTACAATGTGCGGACTGTGTACTTACAATGTGCGGACTGTGTACTTACAATGTGCGGATTGTGTACTTACAATAAGCGGACTGTGTACTTACAATGTGCGGACTGTGTGCTTACAATGTGGGGGCTGTTTGGTTACAATGTGCAGATTGTGTGCGTACAATATGTGGATTGTTTGGTTACAATGTACGGACTGTGTACGTACAATGTACGGATTGTTTGCTTACAATGTGCGGACTGTGTACTTACAGTGTGCGGATTGTGCGCTAGCAATGTGCGGATTGTGCGCTAGCAATGTGCGGATTGTGTGTTTACAATGTGGGGACTGTTTGTTTACAATTAGCGAACTGTGACTTACAATGTGCGGATTGTGTGCTTACAATGTGGGGATTGTTTGGTTACAATGTGCGGATTGTGTGCTTACAATGTGGGGATTGTTTGGTTACAGTGTGCGGATTGTGTGTTTACAATGTGGGGACTGTTTGTTTACAATTAGCTAACTGTGACTTACAGTGTGCGGATTGTGTGTTTACAATGTGGGGACTGTTTGTTTACAATTAGCGAACTGTGACTTACAATGTGCGGATTGTGTGCTTACAGTGCTTGAACTGAATTTTCAAGTTTGTATATTACACCTCTCAACATTTCTTCTACATCCTCTAACTGTAGGAAATCACCTGGTATTAGTTTATCATTACATTCCGTAGAATCCATTTCACTCCCACTACCGCAAGCAGCCTCACCAAGACGTCTATTCCATAGAGCGGTCTAACTTGAGCAGGGCCTCTCCATCTATGTTGCCAACACACGCAGCCTGATTGACTATTTCTATAACGTCGCGTCCAAGATTGCATGTACGTGTGTGTGTGTGTGTGTGTGTGTGTGTGTGTGTGTGCGCGTGCGTGTGTGTCGGCTGCTTGTACTAGTCCGGACTAATGCCGATTTATAGTGCCAGCTCACTGAAATACCATGCTGCAATTTAACATGAATACTGACTCCGAGCCGACCGGTCCTTGCTTTAGCCCCTTGATGCCGAGCGCCAGACAGTAACAACTAGAACCATCTTTTAACGTCTTTTGGAATGACGCAGCCGGGGATCTAGCCCGGTACTTTACGCTGTACCACTAGACCAAGGAGGCGGTCGAAGATTATCTAGACATTCATAAGGTACAAAACAATAATCCACCAAAGACATATCCTGTTTGGATAGAAATGTAAAGTCATTTTTCAATGACTTACGCCCATTCAGTATGCAGACATTTGCGCTAATTAAGAAGACAATACACAGGATACCATTATTGTTCTGGGTAAAGTCAATTACATGTCTATTTTGGAGACTGTCAGTGCCTTCTGTATAGTTAGTCTCATCGCCACATCGACTTTAAAAGTCCCCACAGATATATGACATATCACGATAAGCATGTACCTGTGAACGTAAAGTGTCATACAATTCATCAGCACAAACATTTCTTGATGAATTTTCAGGGGAAGCTAACACACTTATACGTGTTAATTACACCCAGTTGATCTGTGAGTAAGTGACAGCCATAATATCCCTTCATATGAATTGTCCCTATTATTTACATTATATGTCTATTATTAGAAAGCCTACTCCACCGGATCCCCGGGGGCAAGTCTGTGTAACCGAGTACGATTATTACCCTTCCACTGCTATAACGCCGTTGCTACTGGAATGAGTCTCTGTTATACCAATGCCCGAAGAGGTAGAATAGAGTTTGGAGAATTACAGTCTGTTGACCATCCTTTCACGTTCCAGCACCCGCCCATTAGCTGGTAGCCAGACCACGATACAAGTCAGTTGGGAGACCGGCTTTTACCTCGCCTACCTGATGACTTCTGATCTGTAGCCAGATCTCGTTGATTTGTTGATATGACCTCAGACGTCTATCACTTCGGTGAAACCCACGAGCACGGGTATGGTGCTGACAAACCTAGAAATATAATCGTGGCGATCCGGGATTCGAACCCACAATCATAGGTTTCTGGCGTGCCCAAAGTAACGCAACTCTGCAAAGCGAATCGCGGCGCCTTAGACGACTGAACCACCATTCAGTGAATTCCTGAAATCCCTGAATATTTTAAGTATTACGTGAAATCACTGACCAAAGCGGGGTTTTCATGAAATTTCTGAACTGTTCAGGGATTTCACGAAATATTTTTTCACAGCCTTTCGTTAACATATGTACATATGCTTGATACAGACAATACCTGCTGTGGGCGGGTGTGGGCGCCGCAAACCAGTAGATGTGTCAGAAACTGAGGTGAGATGAAATTGGGTTTAACGTCGCATCCAAGATTATTGCACTTATATAGTGACGTGCATGCTGTGTGGCTTCTTGTACAAGTCCGGACTGGTGCCGATTTAAAGTGCTAGCTCATTGAGATACCATGCCACAGTTTAACATGAATACCCCACTCAGACACAGTATACTGACTCCGAGCCATCCAGACCTTGTTTAGTCCCTTAATGCCGAGCGCCAGACAAGGTAACAACAAGTACAACATTTTAACGTCTGGCGTCTTTTGGTATGACGCGGCCGGGGATCTAACCCTGTACCTTCCGCTCTCCGGGCGGACGCTCTACCACTAGACCACGGAGGCGGTCCTCAGGAACTGAAGTCAGTCGTGACTGTTCTCTGTTGTTTAGTCAGTCGAAGGTTGGGTTTGTTGAATACAGCTACATTGGTGAATAAATGTATAGTCAAACGTTTGTTTCTGATTGTAAAAGTGAGAAAGAGTAAGTCCTGAGGCCGATTTGCTGATTCCCACAATACTCCCCATGTTGTGGTTATATTGAAGTCAGCTTCTTGGACACGGTCAGTGAGTTCAACTACGACAACCAAACGTTCCACATGCGTAAACAAACAACAAAAGCACCACCTCGTCTTTGCTTGTGTTCAGCCGTGCGTGTGACGTCATCTTCCGCGCTGTTGAGGCGAGGCTGCGAGTTGTGCAAACGCTTCATTGGGCAAATATTCAAGGACGCTGAGAATGTTAGGGTTTACTGGATCTCACATGGTGCATTTTCACGGTTAAGCACGACGATACAGACATTCGTCATCAAGTTGGTGTGTCTGCTTGTGTTCAGTAGTGTGTGCGATAGTTAAGTGTTCTTATCATTGGTTTGAGGCTTAAAGTGGTACAGATGATGGGCGTCAGATTGATGTTTGTTGGTTATATTGTTTGTTTGTGGATGGATGTTTACTTGTTTGTTTTTTAACGCCGCACAGGGCTACATGTATATGAGGCAGGTATGTAAATAATCCAATCTGGACCAGACAAGCCAGTGATTAACATCATGAGCATCGATCTACGCAATTGGGATACGATGACATGCATCAACCAAGTCAGCGAGCCTGACCACCCGATCACGTTAGTTGCCTCTTACCTCATGACAAGCATGGGTTGCTGAAGACCAATGCTAACCCGAATCGTCAGGGGGAGACAAGAACTAATTGGAAAATATATGTATACTGTATATTAGGGCGATCCATAATTTACTGTCATCAGGTAAGGGGGCGCGTGTGGCCCAGTCGTCTAAGGCGCTGCGATTCGCTGTGTGGAGTTGCGTCCCTTGGGCACGCCAGAAACCTATGATTCCTAAGTGTTGTGGATGACATTTGGGCATCTACTATCTGCTGTCGGTTAAGTTCTTTTCCTCGGGTCCATTCGAGTTCAGCTGTACCAATACTTAATAAGAATAAAATAAAGAATAAAATAAACACGGAAAGAATAGCGTCTACAACGGAAATATGATTTAAACTATGACATTATGTCTCGGAAATTTGCCATGAGAAGTACGATACACGAGTGTATGAGTGAGTTGGCTTTGAACAGCATTCCAGTTATATCAAGGCGTATCAGCTTAATGTGGGAGGATCGTCGCTTTAAGGCTGAAATAATACCGATGCGACATTAAATCACTAATGTAGGAGGAAAGCCCGAAGTGATGCGGGTCTTAGACGTTTATCACTTCGGTGAAACCCACGAGCACGGGTATGATGCTGACAAACCAAGATAACGTGATTCGAACCCAAAATCATAGGTTTATGGCGTGCCAAAGGGACGCAACTCTGATTACGCTATATGAAACCCGGATCGGGTAGTGCGTCATCTGGCTGATTGCACGTCAGTACAAGTTAGTCGTGGCACAATATCAACCTGTGGCCACGACAAGGTCGCAGTTATGTACATAACTTGGAATCATTGCTAACATTGTAGTTTCATACCACTGTTCTGATGAATCAAAAGCTGGTTGAAAGCTCGCGATAAGCGTACACTGCTATTTGCTAATAACTCCGTCGAAGTACAGCTGCACTCTGGGAGTGTGGGTTCGAATCCCGGTTATGCCTCGACCCCACGAGTACTAGAATCTGTACTTTACTAAGAAAGTGTTATCCCAAGTATAACATTTGACCCCTTTCGTGTATTTCAGCTGCATTATTTTCAGAATGAATTCGGCGATTGTTTATCTGAGAGCTTCAAACCAAGTGGAGTCAAGCTCAACATATACATAGAGTATTTTGTACGCTACATCAACCCTCCTCGATAGTCCGGGTGTATGATCGGGAGGTGAAAGGATTGTTAAATACAGTTAACTACGGTTATAACGAACTCGAAGGGACTACTATTTTAGTTCGTTATAACCGTAGTTCGTTATAACCGTAGTTTACTGTATATATATTACACAAAAGAAGTCGAGTGAGTAGTAATCTTCTGAGTAGTAATTGGGTTTTCATTAACTTCTTTTAAGTAATATACGTGTATCACGGAATATGTAATCTTTTTGAGGAAAAGTGACAGGCCGCGATTACGAGTATGATGCGGACGGACCAGGGTCCATAATGGGATTCGATCCACCTATCCGCGGGGGAACCTCACTGTGCCCTCACCTGTGTAGTCAGCCGTGGTAAAGTGGGTAACAAAAGGGGGATTACCTATAGTCTGTTGCATGTCTTATATAGAGAAAATTACTATCTGTCAGATTCAGAAAATGTATGCAGCGTTGATTGTCGCCGGACAGTCCTTCCTGCAGAAACGTCATTGTATGGTGGTGTTTTTCTGTTCTTAATTCGGAGTCTGTGTCCGTTGAAAATTAAGTTCTGTCCACCTTGGGAGTTAGCAACAAATCGAACATTAACTTGAGCATTAGCCTTTTGTTATGGCAGTATGACTTGCAAATGCCATTTTATACACTTCCAAGGTTGACATCGATCACTCAGCTATATTTTTAATCATCCCTATGCATTTATTCATGTACATGAAAAAACTGTTCACCTATTATCATCAAAAAACAGTTAGACACAGAACACAGAATTGAACAGAGTTCACCCTCAGAAGAGGGTTCACTTTAATGACACAGACTATACCAAGCGATTAAGTGTTCTGTGTCTCTTAATCCCCTATAATCCACTATAACAACATTTCGGGTGAGGACACAGCGAGGTTGAACCATCCTCGGATCCTGGAGCAGAACGCCTCGCAACAACGGCGTTGAGCGATGTGCCCTTTGTTTTAAGGTGTACAAAGATATACAAACACAACAATGTTTACATATTTTAATATGCTTTCATACTTACATGTGGTAATAAATCTATACATGATATTAAACACTCCCCTCCCATATTCAGTGTGTCTTTTACTCTCATTTGTTCAATGCTACATGGCGGGAAATATACGATTGCAGATAAAAATAGACACTTTAAGGTTTATGCAACATTTGATGACGTAGAACGCAGTTTATATGACGTATTTCACAAGCGTTTGACCAAAGTCCAGTTAATATTGTTACATATTCCCAGATTCCCCTAATAAAAACATGATTATTTAATACGTAAAAAGTCTAAAATGATAACGTAACTAACAACATGATATTAATAATCTCATAAAAATTTTGATTTGAAGTGTAACGCGCTATGAATATATAATGGGATTCATAATGGAATGTATGAACATAAATGGTTACTCTTGCCATAACTTACACATTGCTGTATAAAATATGAGACAAATTCTCAGATCTCATTGCTCCTCGCACAACACACGTCTCAAAAACGTCACTCTCCGTGCATCAACACCCATTCTTAAAATATGCATTACTTATTGCAAGGCACAACTCCCACGAATTACAACACAGAGCACCAATTCCTTGTTACAAAGCGCACTATTGCTCTCCACACGTAACGAGGATTCTGATTGGACGTACTGAGCCGATGACAGCGATTTGTCAGATCAAACACTGTAACCTTGACCTCACGTTATGCAGCGTGGTCAAAGATCGCACAAGAAGATCCCTGGGGTAAATACATTGTGGAAGCTACTGGTTTATGGTCCGTTTGCACTAATAGAATGTTTCATTTAAATCTTGTCGGGGTACTAGGTGTTGTTGGTGTCTTTGGTGTCGTCGGAAGTCGTCTCGTGCGACCCATGGACTTCGTAGGGGTAACACTTCCGGGTCGCTGAGGCGTAGACGATGAACGAGGGGAAAAGGTTGTGGGGGTTGTCGGCCTTGACCTTGGCCGCGTTGACCCGAAGGCAACTGAGGGTGTGGGTGTGGTTGATCTGGGCGTGCCGTACACGCCTGAATGTCTGCGGTTACTGGGTGTCTGTCCGGGGGTGGGGGTGCGCGTGCTGCGTCCTCCACCCTGATTAGATGCTATACTAGAAGATGAAGTACTGAGACGTTTCGAGCGACTGAGACTCCCTGTTGAACCTGAAACAGAAAACTACGTACAGTGTCCATCGCCGATATCGGAGTTTCTCTCAGTCAAAGAGGGAATGTTTTACAAGTTAAATAAACAATGCTAACTTAGTGTCCAAATGACAAAGTCAGACCAATTAGTTGCAAAAATTAACCGAGCTGTTTCAGCAGACCAAACACTGTTTAAATTTGTAATTTATATGTTTGTTCGTTGCTTAAGGCCGCGCTCGGGAATATTCCAGCTATATGATGGCGGTCTGTAAATAATAGGATCTGGACCAGGCAATCCAGTGATTGATGTCATGAGCATCGATATAAGCAATTAGGATACGATGCCGTGCATCAACCAAGTCAGCGAGCCTGACAACCCGATCCCGTTAGTCCTCTTACGACAAACATCGTCGCCTCTTACGGCAAGCATGGGTCGTTGAAGACCTATTTTATCTCTGATCTTCACGTGTCGCAATTTATATGTACTTATCTGACATCAAAAATACAATATATAACAATGTAAGGGTAGCATTTCAGCTGAAATAATTATGTTTCTGGATATATCTACAACGTGATACCACCATGCTGAATGGTTAATGCACAAATGACGCACTAGCGCTTTTTAGTAATTCTAACTTCTATTACGCAACTGCAAATGGAATTCTAATCACATAAAAACACGTGAACACACACACTCAGGGGGTGAAATTAAAACATTGTCAACAGCTTCCAGTGAAAATCACTAAATGTACTACTTTTTCTATAGGCAACGATCATTGTTCAATATATTCTCCTTTACCCCCTAGTCCTTAGCTATTCACATCTTCGGTAATAAGTTTATTCAACAAAGAACGTTGTCTATTGTTTGATGCCGCAATCGAATGACTCGCCTCTTACAACAGGTACAAGTTGCTGGGAACTTCTAACCCTGGGTCACCAAGGTGTAAGGCATAAGGCCCACTCAGAAATATTCCAGCAATGTGATGCGCTCAATAAATAATCGAATAAGGACTGCATATTCCAGTGATTTACATAACGATGAATCAGCGATTCCGTTCGCCTCTTACGACAAGCATGGGTTGCTGAAAACTCTTCCTAAGTCCCCCTAGAGCACAACGGCATTGCGTTGGAGCGGTGGAGACAGAACCCGTAGGGACACCAAGGTCTCGTAACAGTACATTGCTTGCCTCGAACAACATGATATATATTCCCAATACTTCAAGTAAACGAGGTACCAATGTAATTGGTCCTAAGTTTATGACAGATGATAGGGTGATTTACAA
The DNA here is from genome assembly GCF_022045235.1 of Haliotis cracherodii. Classification (NCBI taxonomy): domain Eukaryota; kingdom Metazoa; phylum Mollusca; class Gastropoda; order Lepetellida; family Haliotidae; genus Haliotis; species Haliotis cracherodii. The sequence goes on from NW_027266273.1 coordinate 14,528,202, forward strand.
TTATGTAAGCACATTCTGAATTATGTACGACAATGAATTATACACAGACAATAATCGCTGCCACGGACGACACAGTTCTACTACACTACTCAAACCTACCAAACTCTGGGTTTTTGTTAAGAAGAGAACCGTTAGCATTAGATAGGTTCACCATAGAGGAAGTAATTCTACTGCGCCGCAATGACGAATCTGCTGAACTTCCGGCTGAAAGAGCAATTGTGAACACACGTGACAATGTGACGTCATAAAACACGCGTGAGCCATGTAAGAAGTCAACCTAACGCTACTAAACTCACGTGTATCAACGTGTCCTGAAACAAACAGTATATATATAGGCATGCGTATTTATGGAGAAGCTTGGGTATTGGGATAATAATATACTGATAATAATATCGCTTTACATGGCAATAAATAATTGGATGGTATAAGCATGCTATATTTATAGTTATACACATAGTTATATACACCGTTGGTTGTATTGTATGTATAATTAGTTAGTAAAAAACACTGGACATGCTTGTTAAGGATGCTAGAATATTATCTACATATTATTCAGATTAACATATGATATAAGTCGGCTTGGACATATGTGGTTATCTGTAGACCCGAAACTCATCACCTAGAATTCACCATATTATCGGAAATCCGCTACCGAGAATGATATGACTTAAAGACCAAATCACACGTAGGAAAAATTCACAGCAACCACTGAGTACGCATGCTCAGCACCAGCCAATCACACTGCGTGTACCTGACGAATTTGATGACGCGTATCCCGTGTCGTTTTGACGTCGCCTCACCCCTGTGGGAAAGGGTGAAATGCTCCGCCCGGGGGTGCTACCCCTCCGGCCGTACGTGTTAGGAGTTGACCCGTCGGGAAGTAAAAGGGTGTCCCTGAGATCATAATTTGAACGCCCCCTTGCTGTGGAAGTAACCAGATTAGTCACGGGATGAAACATAAACTTGGACATAAGAAGCAGACATTACTGACGGAAAAAGCAAAACACACGAAGCAGCACATTACCAATCAGTTATGTCCATCCAACCAATGAGTATTAGCATGATGGGTTTCAACGCTTAAAGCAAAAATTAAATATATACACTTGTGAGTAAAATGAGTAAAACGAGTTAGCTCCAAACAAAATTAAACACCTCCAAAACGATGACAATTGTTATCTTATATTAGCTGTCGAAAAACATGCAACAAACATATCGGACGAACTACGATTCGTGGACCCACTACAGCGTGTCACATCGCATATATTTTATTAATGACCGTTTCAACTCAAGGTGCATGTATTACAAGCTGCCCGATCGGTCACTACTCTATATTAACTGTATCATGCAAATAGTCAACAATGGGTGAATAAAAGCTGTATACAACGTTATATAGACATGCCCTGTAAAAAATAGCAATATAATCACATTGGTTTTTTCAGTCATTACTTAACGGTCCTGCGTGATACAATGGAAATTAATTGATGAACTTTCTCTGTCACATGCGATGTTGCAAATTATATAAAACGTAAATGAACAATAATTTTCACGGAATCCTTGTATTCGTGTTAATTTGAGGAGGGTGAGGATCTGACGGAAGGGAAGGAGAATTCAACCAGGGGCAGACAACTCCATGACACTTACCTCGACAGGGGTCATTCTGTTCCAGGAACTCCTCCAGCGTGACCCAGCCTCCGCCCACTCGGACCATCACGCAGCTGTTGAGGAAACGAACCAAACGGATCTTCTCCGTCTCGCCGAACTGTAACATTGAACGGTTCTCAGATGACGGTTCATCATTAATAACGCATACCGGTAGTACCCTGGTGTTCTGATCAGGGGGTGTATGCTACCTGATCCAGCTTACCCATCCATAGTTTTAATTTCTTTTAAAATGCACGTCATACATCTTAACTATCGCATGAAGCACGCGTTCAACAGGCACATTCTGTTGTTATGGTAAACAAGTGACGCTTTATATCCATTATTATCGTATATCACCCTCTGATAAAATTCAAATATTTATTTAAGATACCAGGACGCCCTACAGCTGGATCTAGACACCAGGTGTTGTAACGTGTCCTGTGACATATATTTCCTCTATGAAGCACCATGCTAGGTTTGTAATAGACTACAAAGCCGATAGTCCACTATGAGACCATACCATGCAAGCAAGAATTCGCATCGATAAAAAGGATCAATTACAATAAAAGAAAATTAATGCAGATGACTTCCGATCGGTAAAACATCGATTGCAACAAAAGACAAAATATGCAGATGACTTCAAAATCCCAACGTGTCTCAACTTTTGGATAAAGATAGTCCCGCGGGCGATAAAATTGTGTTCCACACCATGCATAAAGTCCAACAACTTCCGTGTCTTTGTTATATCAAAAAGCGCAGGAAAGTAACCAAAGAAAAATCACCACAGACAAAACGACCCTTTCTAAAAAGTCAACATGTGAATAGTGAACAAGTAAACAAATCACGTGAAGGAACCACTCAATCTTACCCGACGTTTTTGAGAGTCTCCAAACTGAAAAATGTAATTGAAATATAAGAAACGACAAAGACAAAATAGTGCCTGACATCACGTAAGAAATAAAAACACCGATCAAGGGAGACAATTTGGGAACAAGAGTTATCTACCTTATATTTGCCTTCGTCCACGAACTCGGCCCTGAACTGATGGCGACATTGACATGAGGACACTTCTCTCTCGATCTCGTCGTGTATCATCTCCACGTCAGACTTGGACCTGTTGGCTGCCTTGGCCCTGGCGGACTTATTCTGGAGGTGACAAGTCACAGTTTAGGGAGATGGAGCAAATATCTGACAGAAGAACTGCCCAGTCATGAGCAAATCACTGAGAATATTGATCAAAGCTGAGGTCAGCTATATTCAAAGCGATATACACAAAGTGATATTAGCGATATACACAATGTGATATTAGCGCTAAGGTGATTGCAACACCATTTCTTCATCATAGGATTACGATCGTCTCCTCGTGGTGCTATATTCTCTTTGTGCCCCTGCAGCTAATAGTGTGATTCCATTTGCTTTAAGCGAAGACCAGACACTATTCAGTCTCTGGATGGCCGCGGGAACTATACAAATTAGTGTGATGTTAATTACAGTGACAATTATGTCTAGATCTTTCTACTTATTTTATTTATGAACGTTTGGGTATATCTCACAAGGTTCATGGTCGAACAACTCACCTTCTCTGGTTTAAGCGCATCGATGAATTCCTTGTATTCCATGTAATTTCTTCTGTCAAATATGTCAAATACAGCGTTCAATTCCGTTTTGTTCGTCGGGAATTCTGAAAAGTGAGTGAGTTTGGTTTAAAGCCGCTTTTAGAAATATTCCAGCAATATCACGGCGGGGGACACCAGAAATGGGCTTCACACATTGTACCCATGTCGGGAATCGAACCCGGGTCTACGGCGTGACGACCGAACATTTCTGAAAAGAACAGTCCATTCACAAACAATGGTATAGTTTTTCAAAATATTGAAAAAATCTTACATGTTCGGAAATTGCGTTTCCAAGTGAGTATTCTGTTTTGATATGTTTGTTTGTTGTTTAAAACCGCACACAGCAATATTCCAGCTATATGACGGGGGTCTGTAAATAATCGAGTCTGGAGCAGAAAATCTAGTGATTGATACCATGAGCATCAATGCAATTGAGATACCATGCATCAACCAAGTCAGCAAGTCTGACCACCCGATCCCATTAGAACAGTCGCCTCCTACCACAAGCATGGGTTGCTGAAGAGTTATTCTAACCCGGATCTTCACTGGTCTATTCTGTTTTGAACAATTGTTGAATCAGAGCCACGCGAAGGAATACCTACTTGACTTCAACATCCCTGTGACAAACTCCTCCCGCGTCACACACCCATCACAGTCCCTGTCCTGCCGCCGGAAGAAGTCCGTGATTCGGAACTTCTTTGCTTGGATCCAGTTGAGGTATCGCTGTCTCCAGAGGTCAAAGTTGAAATTCTTAAAACTTTCCAACTGTAAATAAGAATGAAATGGTTACACACACGATACAGTACTTGTTAAGTGTCAGTCCAAGTAGCTCCCACAAGTAGCCATGATAAGATAAATATCGGCATATCACCTCTAGAAGTGTGTCGTGCGCATCTTGTAGCTTCTTCTTCCGGTCTACTGACATCCGCCACACAGTCCGCCATTTACTCTGTAGTGCTGCCACTCGCGGGTTATAACCATCCACTTCATTCAGCCGCATGTTGCTGTCAATAAAGGGAGTCATTCAGTACTATTCTCATTGACAAAGTCGTCTTTCAAGCTCACCTTTCAGTCTGACCTTTTTCAAATACTACAAACATCTTAATGCATTTTCCCCCTTTCGTTCTAAAGTACTCACGGAAATGAAAAAAACCTGTTTTTTCGACCTCAGATCTTAAATAAATGCAGTTAATATACAAAATATGTAAATATTCAAACAACTAAATTAGTACTAATTGGGCCGTGGCACAAATACAGCGTATCAAATGTTTTTATGCCTTTTTACACGTAATAAAAGTGTGTAAAAATGTGAATAAAACAGACTATTGTGAAACAGGGCATAACCAGGTGTAAGTAGATCAAGGTGACCTATGACACCTTGACGACGAGAACAGGTGCATAGTCTGTTTCTGCTATGTCAACTTGTTACCTGCCATACTGTCTGTTCGCTTTCGATTCACTGTTGACCAGCTTGGTCAGTCTCTCTGCGTCAGCGTTTTTGCTGGTCACCTCTTCGTGGAACTCCTACAACGACAACATCATTCAGTGAGCTTCATCCAAGGCAGTCACTGTATATTCGCTATATCGAATCAACTACACGACAACAAATAACCGACAAATGGGATACTATGACATGCATCAACTAAGTCAGCAATGCCGACCACCCGAGCCCGTTAGCGGCGACTAACGATCCCGAGTTAACTGACTATAAAACGCCCTTGCCTCGGGAAGATGATTGTACAGATATTTTTGGAATACCTTTAGGTTGATATGGCTGTTCCACTGACGAAGTGCTAGTTTTCTATCAACCTGAGATTATGTTAGATGTTCCTGCATTGGCCTTATGAGACAATAGAGTCTACAGGTATTTTTGGAGGTGTGATTATATCGTTCAACTGACCAGGTGCTCCTTCAGCAGAGTCTCAACGACCTTGAGATCATCTGGGATGGGGTCTCTCTCCTTGGTGGACAGGAGAGCCTGGGCGTCCGTCAACCAGGCCAAGAGCTCCTCCAGGAGTGCCGCATTACCTTGGATGTTCCTCAGCGCATCCTGCAGCCTCTGGGCTCGACCCTTGGCGCGCTGCAACAACTGTAACAGCAACACATTCATCACCATCTCTACACATCTCCAGTGCTAAGTACCTACCAATTGTTTATCACGTTTAACAGCTGTATTGGTCAACATGCAGTAGTTGGTTGGTTTGTTGTTTAACGCCGCACTATGCAATATTCCAGCTATATGACAGCGGTCTGTAAATAGTCGAGTCTGGACCAGACAATCCAGTGATTAATATCATGAGCATCGATCCACGCAATTGGGATCGATGACATGCATCAACCAAGTCAGCGAGCCTGACCACCCGATCCCGTAAGTCGCCTTTTACGAGAAGCATAGTCACCTTTTACGGCAAGCATGGGTTGCTGAAGACCTATTCTACCCCGGAATCTTCACGGGTTATTGTATGATGTTCATAAAAGCATTTATTTGTGGATAATAAAAGGCTATTACACAATATGATGTCACAAATATACGCTTGTTCGAATTTTGCCCACCTTCGTGCAGAGTCGTGTATAATAAACGATAAAGTAATCCTGTCAAAAATGTGTCACCAGTGATCTCCGAGCTGCGACTTACCTGGTCCCATCTGGTCTGGGTTATAGTGAGGTAGTACTTGACGAATCGGACAGCGTTTGGATGACAAGCCTGAAGGATCTCCTCGGCGAGGGCCTTGATCTTGTCGACGGTGTCCTGGTGGTTCCGCAGCTCCTCTTGGAACTTCTGCAACGACGAACACGCGTGGGTAACGTTGGTATATTCAGCATCTATTGTGCTTATATGCAGTATCTACTGCGTCTTTGTTCCGTATATTCTCGTTACTCACCTCATGTCTTTCAATAAGCTGTATGATGGCCACCTCGTCTTCGGGTAACGCCCTGAATTTAAGGGCTGACTCAGCCTGTGGCAGAAACTCCCGCATCGTGGTAACCACGTCCTGGAACTCTTCAGCCTAAGGATAACAATAATAATCTAATGACATACGGGCCAAGTAAACCATACCACCACGGAGGCCACACTTGTCCATGTTTAAGTTATTGCAATTATCATGTGACCAACTTAGACACTGCTTCTTTGTTTAAGGTAATCATAGGCTGTTACATGTTGTACATTTTTAACCAGCAAAAGGGTTGTGTTTGGGAAACTTAAGTCAAAATAGCTAGGACAGCTCATTAGAACGAGTCCAGGACTCCTTTAAACAATTGTAAAGTGATCATATAATTAGTTCACGAGGCTTGTGATTGGTTGTGCTGATTTTAGAAGCCAAAGCCTACCAGTTTGAGAGCATCCCTCAGTTTGTTGTCTCGGACGTCACTGAGGTAGTTGACCCTCTCCCACAACTCAGCCAGCTCTTCCGCCTGCGACCGAGGGATGTTGCCCGCCGTCTTCATCGTCGTCACGGTCGTCTCCCGGGCTGCCAGCTCCTGCTGTATCGCCTACAACACACGTTCTTGTCAGTGAAAACACCAGGCTCATACATAGACATTGTCGAATATAGTTTGATACAAGGGCAGTGCTGTTCAAGCAGATGTAGAACATAAACGTCACGTTAACAGCGCCCTGGCGATCGAACATAGCCTTACGACAGTACTAGCCCCAACACCGCTTTGTGTAAACGTGCCACAGTCTTTTTGTGTTTGATCAAAACCCGATCAACACGACAAGTGATAGTGACATGATCGCGAAGCGATTACAGCAATAAACGAGGTAAATAAATAGACATATACAAAACTGTAACAAATCGATCTTAAATTTATTGCCACATAAATTACTCCAAAACATGAATTACTATCATTAAACACAAATAATATTACTGCCTACAATCGTGCAGGAGGTACCAATGGGATTGCACTCGGCGATATTCCAGTTTCATGACCTTGGATTGGGGCATTGGGGATCAACGTGACGCCGGGGATCCTGGTTCGAATCCCGCATGGGTACGATGTGTGAATCCCATTTTCTGTGGTATTGCTGGATTGCCAAAGGTGGCGTAAAACTCAGCGTGGGGTTACAGAGCTATGGTAAAGACTGGGTAGGTATGTGGGTTGATGGTGTGTGGACTCACCCTGTGTTGTTCATACAGCATGTGGACTGTGTCCAGGTCTCCTAGGACTTGCTGCTCGTCGGAGATGGTGGCCTCTGCTTTCTGCAGCCATTCCAGCAGGGACTGGATGGCGTCAGACACGCGGCCTGAAGTCAGCAGTGCCTCGTCCAGCTTGTTCTGACTGTAACAGAGGACATACACGTTAGTAAGGGGAAGGTAAGAAGGCAGCCAATATATTAATACGACTCTCTGAAGGAAAACCTGAGAACTACTCTCCCACATATGGCGCTCTCGTGACCTCCCAAGATGGTCTCTATATAACATCTCTGTTGCTTTGAATGTATATAACATCGTCTGAAGCTGTGATCGTTGATAACAGTCAATTGATGTGATCGTTCATAACATGCTCCGTATATGTTATTGTCTGAATAATCGCCAATGACCGTCTACAATGTCGTCTGCTGGTCTGTCCGTGGGCAGACCAGACGTTAACAAATGTGTAAATCCCTTCTCCTCTGAAAGAACATTTTCGATCAGAACGTCCCACATGCAGTACTACAGCCATATGCTACTTCAATTGACGTTTACAGCAACAAAGCGTCATACCCATCGACAAATGTGCAACACGGCGTACACATCAAAGCCTCGCAAAACTACATAATAAATCAGGAATATTTAAACAAGACAAACCGTTTACTGAATGAACGGAATGGTGACCACGCTTAGAACGTGTCTTTAAAATACAAACTAGACACATTCTACGGATAACAATTCTATATAGTGAGTCTTCATTTTCACCAGTCAACTTCTAAGAAATGCCTAGGAAACAATCCATTTAAATAATGTGACGTAGCCTGTCAATTTTCCGAACATGTAACATCAACAATTTTTCACCAATGATTTGTGTCCTGAAACGACGTGAAGGGGCAATATCTCTCACCCAACATGATGTTCGGTCCTTATCCTAAACAGGTCTTTCCTCAGGAGCAGTTTACTTGTGGTCGTCATATTTCCTGCGTTCTACCCATCTGCTATTACTTCTTTGTGGGACACAGAGCCCAGAATCCCTTACATACCATTGACACTGACGAGAGGCGAGTATTCGTCTAACTTAAAACAACACACGCATTCGGACACCCGGTCGAGTTAATTGTGTCACGCACGAGATTTACAAGCTCAGGTAAACAATGGACACGTTCCTTTGTTGTAAAACGAGCGGCGTTTTTTAAAGTGGACAGATCTTTTGTATGTACCTGCGTTGTTTTGACGGCAGTTTCATCCCAGACGGGTGGCAGCTGAACTAATAGCATTTGGTACTAATCCGTAAGTGCTTACGTTATAGATAAGCTGTTAACAGACATGTTTGTGAAACAATACAGGGTCTATTTTATATTGTAAAGTTTTATCAACTCCAAATATATTATCAGGTGTTAGATTTGCATTAAACATTCGTGGATGGAAGCGGTTTGAAAGAAACCCCTTTCGGAGACAGATTAAATGGCCTGGCCGGGCCCGTGTGCGAAATACGCATCAGTCGGAAAGCGCACTTTAAATCTCCAAAGTAAGTAAGTAAGTAAGCGGTTTGAACGCTTCAACGTGACTATGCATTATGCGAGCTTTCAGTCCGCTGTGATATGTCGCGTAAATCCTCACAGTTGGTAATTGATGTTGGACAGAAGACCTGGCAGTATCACAAACTTTTTCTCCATCTAGGAAATGTTTTAATGCTTCCAGTTTGACGATAATCAATCATAAAAGACCGTTTGTCTCGATGTGATGTTTTTTGTTTTATCACCCCGACAGGTATAGAGCTAAATTCCTGATTGGAATGTTCACATGCCTTGAGCGCACAACGACAAGGAGAAGATAACTCCTACCGGCATAGTCGCCACACAGGAAATGAAAGAAGCGTTTCTGCTGTCACCACACACGCCTTGTGTGTACGTTTTGAAAATTCTTCCATTTGTGAGTAATTGTGTAGATCTAATTATTCCGCACAACAGTAAAATACGAATGTTCGCAAAATCTTATTTAACATGTTCAGTAATACAGAATCCAGATTTTTAAAACAATAATCTACCATTAATGATTTTATATAAATGATATGATTTGCTTGTCTGTTAAAATTGCTCAGATTCATGTTTCAATGTAACCACACAGTTACAGGTATAATATAAACAAAATTTCTTATATTTATTATATTGTAACACCTTGGCTAATTTGTCTGAAAATACTTTGAAAAGAATGAAAAAAACACGATCTTAAAAGTAAGACCCGCCATTTGTTTACGACAGAAAAAGAACAGTGACTTTCCTGGACACTGTCATGATTTAACAACTTCTGACAGGGCATTCTTCTGCATCATTAAGAGATCCGCACAAGTGTCTTCAGCCGTTCACACTCAGTTAATGTCCTAGAAAATGAACCTATCCAAAGGCTTGCCGAACCACATGTCGCTCACTAGAAGCACGTATTTCTCGGAGACCTTGTAATCAGCATTAAGCTCCAGCCTGATGAAAGTCAACAGTAACCTCAGTCGACTTCGATACAAGCAAATAAGGAGAGCAGTCAAACTAACGGTACTGCAAGATTGTAGCTGAATCCAGGTGCCACACTATGTACAACATACACAATATATCATTGGACACCCAGGATGCCCCAAGCATCTCCGCACCTCAAACAAGAAGCTGAACGGTTTCGCCTTGACTTGAGAACATTTTAATAACAGTTTCGGTGATATAACATGACCAATGAATCGAAAAGTCTTGAAAAAGATAAGTTACGTTTGATTTTCCTAAATTATTTAAAAAAACTTTTTTTCAGCGATATTACAAACCAGTAAAACGAGTACTAAAAACAAGGAACGAAAGCTTATGACAGTATTTCATTCTTCGGATGGAATTGTATCATTACGCCATTGCAGCCAAATAATGTGTACGTGGAGATTCCTACAGACAGAATGTCTAATGTATGAGGGTGGTTGGAAGAGAAAGGTGCTGACTCGACATTTTAATGTGGTGCGACAACCTGGACCAAGTTGACGTACAAACAACGCCTGATGTACCCGGCGAAGTGGCCAGCCCTAGCAACGTACACACGGGTATGTACACCACTGGTCATGCGGCACGTCCACCCGAATATAGGACACCTAATCATATCATCAGCAAACACTGGGTAGATGCATATAGCACTACCCGTCGCGCTTTGTCCGTAAGTAAGACACCCTGAACACGAGCTTAACGTGCATAACGCCTTTCCAAGATTACTGTTACGAACATCGACAAAGAAAGTAATCCTAACAGAACGATAATAATATGATTTACCTATGCTTTTGTAGCCTATGATAATATATATGAATATGTCAAGTTTTTTTCAAAATATATCAAAAGAAAATATTATTTTCAAGGCTTGGAATGAATAAACGATCGCAACGTGAACCTGTCCCGTTCTTTTGTAACTGGTTGGAGACCATCGTTGAAATGGAACCCTGCCCAGTGCGAGGAATGTCTATCCTGGCCTGGCCTGGACTATTGTACGTATAAGCACCCTAAGTGTGTCCTGAAACCTTACTCCAGACCGACTACCCCTGCTATGGTAAATGGCGCTCTTTGACAAGAGGGTTTGGGGTGTTGGGTTTGGAAGCTACACAGAGGGGGTAAAGTATATTCTGTCAATTAGTTGCGGGTCGTTTGTAGATCGTTTCTCAAAACCTATGTTCGCAATTTCAGATTTGTTCAGATATCAGTAGCCCCGTGAAGATCCGGGTTATAATAGGTCTTCAGCCATGTAAGAGGCGAATATGCTTGTCGTAAAAGGCGACTAACGGGATCGGGCGGTCAGGCTCGCTGACTTGGTTGATGCATGTCATCGTATACCAATTGCGTGGATCGATGCTCATGACATCAATCAATGGATTGACTGGTCCAGGCGCGATTATTAACAGACCGCTGTCATATAGCTGGAAAATTGCGGATTTCGGCGTTAAACAAAAAAACCAAACAGATAGCAAAATTCTACAGAGTTTCAACGAATGATTTTGATTAATGCGTTCAGAACAGTATTCCAGTTATATAACGGCGTGTCAACTTGACGCAGGAGGAAAGACCGATGTGATTCAGGTCTTAGACGCTTACCTAGTTGTTGAAACTCATGACTAGGGGTATGGTGCTGACAAACATAGAACAATAGGGAGAAGGCAGTAATAAGTGTTGCACTTATGCCCAATACCTTGGTTTTTTTTGGACAATATAATATGTTTAATAATAATAAAACAATAATCGAGGCGAACTATGATTAGCATCAGGAGTTTCTGAAACGCCCAACACTGCGCAGTTAACTGCGGCGCCACTTGTGCCAAAACGAAACTACCCCAAAGTGAGCAATCAGACCAAACAGCATCGAGTAACATAGGGGTTCTTGTAACATATTTCCCACTGGATACCTCACAGTAGAGGTGAGGTGAAATGGGGTTTAACGTCGCGTCCAAGATTATTGAACTTATATAGCGACGTGCATGTACGTGTGTGTGGCTGCTTGTACTAGTCTGGACTGATGCCGATTTCTAGTGCTAGCACACTTAGATACCGTGCCGCAGTTTAACATGAATACCTCACTCAGACACAGTATACTGACTCCGAGCCAGTCCTTGTTTTAGCCCCTTCATGCCGAGTGCCAGACAGGGTAACAACAAGTACCATATTTTAACGTCTTTTGGTATGACGCGGCCGGGGATCGAACCCCGGACCTTCCGCTCTCCGGGCGGACGCTCTACCATTAGACCACGGAGGCGGTCCCTCACAGAAGAAACACAACATGGTCAGGTGAGATTGAGCTGTCCGTGATCAAGTGTCTCTGACGGTCACACCAGACAGGTTAATGGTTACATAGTTTCCACACGACTAAACACGACATATCCACTGTCCAACAGTCTACCCTACTTCCTCATTTAATTGTCCGTTTCACTTCAAACCTTGCTTTGTGTAGACTCTCAAATAACACGTGTCCACCTCTAGGACATGAAGAATATATTACAGATACTATTTACTGCCTTGCCTTCCACAATCAGCTGGCGTATCGTTCAGGTTACAACTTCACCACCAGTCAGCCGTATCGTTCAGTCGTGTAATACATTATTAAAGAGAAGCCCGATCTACCGCATTCCACTCGAGAGGAAGGAAGCCCACGCCAATTCTATGCTAATTTGTCTCTGTTCGTGAGGGTGGAAATTAATAGGTATTTAACAAGTGTTTAGTTCTCCACAAAGAATTCCTCGTCGTAAGAGCGGCCACCTGAACGAGACAGGTCAATGTCATGAGCGTGTTCACGTGAGTACTACGCACGTCAAGACGTGTAACGCGGGCGGTGACCGAAGAAGGACCACAACACTACAGGGCGAGACTTGTAATTAGAGAGAACACCCAATGTCCGCCTCATTACAGACAAGCAAGACGTGGTCAACCGCTGAATCAACCAACACAAAGCTACCCAGCCCACCTCTACCAGGTCATGAGGTGATTGCCATATAACGGAACGTTAAACTATGTATAATTATAATATCTTGCTTTAGAAAGATTGTTTGTTGTTGTTTAACGCCGCATTATTCAAGCTATATGACGGCGGTGTGTAAATAATCGAGTCTAGACCAGACAATCCAGTGATTAACATCATGATCATCGATCTACGCAGTTGAGAAACAAGGGCATGCATCAACCAAGTCAGCGAGCCTGACCACCCGACCCCGTTAGTCGCCTCTTACGACAAGCATAGTTGCCTCTTGGGGCAAGCATGGGTTTTTGAAGACCTATTCTACCCCTGACCACAAGTATGTGTTCATGAAGACCAAACCTTGACCTGGTCTTCACGGGTACTATAGGAAGTATGTTAATATCCTCAAAGCATGCCATTTAAATCACCCTGGTTACACCAAACATGATTTGAACAAATATACAAAAAAACACAGTTGTTTTCAGTTTTAAGCAGTTAGAGTCTAACGAAGAGGATTCTCTTTGCTCAGAAACCCCCCCCCCCCCCCAAAGAAATGCATTTCGTAAGTATGTTATGTGCATATGGTTTTGAGATATTATGTTAAAATTCTTCACACACAACAATCAACGCAATCAAACTGGGCCTCAAACAAAACAATTACATATTTACCAAGTCAATGACCTTCTATGGTAAACACTAGAACCTATTTCCCTGACTCAGCAGTTTGCCAGTTCGTAAAGAACATTTACAACCAAGCAATAAAAAGTGAGAACTTGAAATATGCAGTCTACATGACCCCGGGTCCAATATCTGCATAAATAATGTCTTCCAGTGACAGTGGGGTCTGGCGGCAGTGGATATAACACAGCCCTTCCTCTGTAGACGTGTCACGCTACTATAAGCAGTACATCAAAGGTCTCAGTGTTGTCTATAAGTGCAGTATTATATACCTCCTCGTGCATAAGTAGGTTTATACACTAGCTTATATAGACTCGTCAATGGGCGTCTTAACCACATCGTCAGTCAATACAATGTACATGTCAGTATACTACACACAGCAGATGTGTGCACTACATTGTATGTGGGATATAGCGCCCGTGTACAATCAGAGGCTAAACCTTGTCATCTATTCATATAATGGTCTGTGTCATATGTACGTGCGCTCCATAAGTTAGCAAAACCTGTCTGTTTTATTCATATTAAATGTCAGCTCGCGTGTGGATGTGACGACATGTTTAATACCTAGTAGGAATGTTTGGGTGGTTTGAGTAAGCTGTGAGTGAAGGACTGGATGTTGGAATGGATGTGGTTGTGTGTATATAGGATGCTTGTATGGGGGATATTATGAATGCTATTTTCATAATTTCTATTAATTGTGGTGTGTACATATATAAAGTATTGTTTTTATGAGTCTTTTAGTGTCTCGTAGGCCATTTCGGCCGGCCGCTGAGTTTTTACATTCTTGCCTCGTCATTTTATATGTTCAGCGGGTGACACTGTAATAAAATATTCTTCTTCTTCTTCTTCTACTGTCCTCCTAGGAGGGTATATGATTGGTTTGTTGTTAGTTAACGCCGCCCTCGGCAGTATTCAGGGATGATACGTCGTAAGTATACACGCCATGGACACAGCTGATGCATCTAAACACGCAGAACCTGATCAAATACCACTCCTTCAATTAACCGAATTGACAATATCCCTGTATGATAAACTTTGCAATGTTCCATTAAATTGCACGACGATGATATTTTCCTTGATCTATCACATTCCACCCAAGGAATAACTACATAATTTATCAACATTCTTTAAAACGTCTTAAATTCCTTCTCTTAGATGAAATGCCCGCTAAATAAATATTATTTGGACGGATTATGGTTTATCCAGCTAAGCTGCGTTTACAATTATAGTACATAGTACAGTTTGTAACGGCGAGAGATTAGCCAGGTTTATATACTCCCCGTGGAGTCCGTGTATGTTATATTTATGCAACTCACATACCAGAAATGCGTGTCAGGGGACAATAGGCTACATGGCTTATTCAACATAACGACATGTATACCGGGGGTCGAGTATTTATCTATTAGCATCTATATTAGGTGAGGAATATCCTATGATCAACAGATTACAAGGTGATAATAGCCGACTCGTAACTGCGATGATACCCTGTTGGTTGACTTAGGTGGTAGTGTGAGTGAGTGAGTATGGTTTTACGCCGCTTTTAGCAATATTCCAGCAATATCACGGCGGGGGACACCAGAAATGGGCTTCACACATTGTATCCATGTCGGGAATCGAACCCGGGTCTTTGGCGTGACGAGCGAACGCTGTAACCACTACCCGATCGCCCCTTAGGTGGTAGAAGCGACACACTATTCCATTGTTGTCGTTGCCGGTTGATCTTACAAACTATTCATCATCAGGCGGGATGGGTTGGGTGGTTTGGGGATGAGAGGTTGGGTGAGCGAGCGGATGGGTGTGGAACATACTCTGTTATAAACGACACCAATCATTGCAACATAGTATTGAATGACAACCACACTCTCTGAACACCATGGTAATATAATTGGTATGGGTCGAGTAATAGAACATGTCTCAAAAGAAAACCCCATAGAAATTATTTGTTTGTTTGCTTGTTGTTTAACGTCGCACTCTGCATTATTCCAGCTATATGACGGCGGCCTGTAAATAATCGAGTCTGGACCAGACAATCCAGTGATTGACATCATGAGCATTGATCCACGCAATTGGGATACGATGACATGCATCAACCAAGTCTTCGAGCCTGACCACCCGATCCTGTTAGTCGCCTCTTACGACAAGCATAGTCGACTTTTACGGCTAGCATGGGTTGCTGAAGACCTATTCTACCCCGGATCTTCAGCAATTAACGACCTGCCTACATTATACAGATTGACCATTTGGATTCAAATACATAACACTATGCACTAACCACAATACTAACACACCTAGGACGTTACATGGACATGTGTGGTTAGTTATACCTTCGCACGGTGAATCGTGATCCTATAACGCAGTACACTGTGAACGAAATCTTAATGTAAATAAAAGCGACAAAACCTTTCCCATAGTCATAAGAAATCTCTTCGATTGTACGATTCCATTATATCATGAACATATATTTATGATTCGCCATTAAGTAGTAATGATACAAGGTGTTCGCGAAAAGGTGAGCGTATCCTGCTCCTCATTGACAAAACGACGCCAAACCCGTAAAATTGTACATCCTCACATGAAATGACACGGTAGAACGTTATGACAAAAACAACTGCTCATACAGAATCCGAACATGTATATGTCATATATTCCAAGCCTTCATGATCAATATCCTGGCAACGTTAGCAAAACACATCAATCAATAAACAAGCATCTAGTGTATATTGCTTGATATCACCTGTTCATGTGACATCGGAGGTCGGCTTGTTTGTTCGAGGTACTGGCTATAATAAGCTGTCTGCCTACCGGGCCAGGGGGTGTTTACACACAGATTATTCTTAAATCGAAGATAATATTTATGAATATGCTCCTGAAATGTCAAGAGTGGGTAAATACGTACTTAAACAATAACGTATACACAGCCATTAGTGTTTGTATGACCTTGGTAGGACGTGTTCCAGAGACCATGGCCGTACTGACTTTGGTATAGATCTTGGCTATTCATATTGTTTCAATAACCTTGTCATCATTTGCTGCATCAGCACCATCTGCTACAAGATGGTAATTGATTGTGAATGTTAAATGAAAATTAATCCTTTTTGGGTTTGCAGTGACACGTGGATGAATATATTTCCTTGCTGCGCATGGCGCGTTGCTTTGATTGTGTTAGTGTGAACGACATGGTCGTTAGGGGTACCAATAAATGAACATATTGTTAACGATATATAGTCCTCTGGTCTCCGTCAGATGAATCGTTTATCAAACATGTAATTACTCTGCAAGGATTTCAGAATACCAGAAATATTCTAGCGGGTGGTATTGAATTTACCATTGTATAATGCTAATGACGTCCGTATCAGACGTGGTATTGACATTGCAATTCATCAAATGAAATAACTGGTAAATCGATGAACACATTATAATTATAGTTTGTGAATATTCTTTTACGCCGCTTTTAGCAATATTCCAACAACATCACGGCGGGGGACACCAGATTAAAAATATAATAATGTCCTATCAGCGATGATATACACTGACGATGTACATTTCTATCATGGCTACGACAACCATCATCATCATCATCATCATCATCATCATCAACACAGTGAAAATGATGACGATGGTAATAATTCAATCCGAAGACATATGTTGGTGTCTGTTTAAATACTAATATCAAGACTGGTTTGTCTGAAGTTTGGAAATCGGTTCCGATCAAGCTTGAATAAATAGGTCATATCCATCAGTAGCTGAGCAAATGCTCTTTTTCTCCTGTAAACAGCGCTCTCCGATGTCGAATACACGCCAACTGTCCCTGTACAATGTCACTTCTAGGCTTTTCGTTCAGAGGTGCATGCAAGGTCTGAATTTGGAGCAAACCCGTCACGTATCAGAATGTAAATTTGTTCAGCAAATTTTGAACATCATCTGGACCTTTGAGCAGTGGGCAAACATTTGAATTAAACAGCTACACATCGCAGAGAGGGGGAGCGGCACACAACAGGCAACCACCACCTGCATGTGACATCTCCAGCTGTTAATTACCTACATCCCTGGGCTGACTTTAAACCACAGTCTAATTCGTGGATTAATTTAACTGGATGCGAAAGGAATTGACATATTTGTCAGTTTATATAAACACTTTTGTTTAACAAGTGAACAATATTCAAGTTTTAACATTCTACATCATTAAGACACTCTTACGACACATCAAAGACACCCTTAAGACACCATACAGACACCCAATCAGTATCACGTGGGTACACCCCATCGCAATGACAATTTGTTAAAGTACAGGACTGGTAAAGCAAAACAGAAGCTAATTTGCTAAGTCCGCATGTTCATATCTGTGATCAATGTGGTATTGTTTCAGTGGTATATTGCTCACACTCGTATCTGTTACATGAACAAAACCAATATCAACAAGGCCCCATACAATATACTATACCTGGCACTATAAGAACTTACATATTGTGTAATATATATGTAGAACTACATGAAAGAAAACACACGAGAGGAAACACAATTAGAGGAACACGTATAGCATTTTATATTCCAGAAATTCCAAGTTTAATGATGTCAGGAATTCCTCAAATGATGTCAACGACCCTATCTATCACCACAACACGAATGGCGATGTGACACTTGGGTCACAACGAATATAACAGGCTTGGCATTGTTGAGTTGCACAATAAACACGGTTAACGATTGATTTTAGCATAGATGTCTTCTGACATGATGTCGTGTCGACGGCCATGGTCCAGTGAGCGTGATTGAGCTCTGAACTCCCACCGACATGGCCACAGGGCGTTGGGTTTAGTTCTTGTGATCAGTCAAAGTGTGTCATATATTTGTCTGCCCTCGTTCCCGTTTCTTATCAAACACGGGGCTTTTGTACTGAAATAGGTCAGTTAAGTTCGGATATTTGAATCAAACATCATGTTCATTTCAAATAAAACATGTCAGCATACCACTTCCGGATTAATGACTGCAGTGGATTATTGATGTTTCCTGTAATGTGTTCATGGAAGAGGAACCTATGTATACGTCAATAGTAGTATACGGTCTATAATTGTGTTTAAGGCTACGCTCGGATAAATAACTACTGTGGTAAAATTCGTTTATCATTATATTGCGATTGGTTGAAACCGTTGTTATTGTAACGTCGTATACGTATACAAAACCAGTTCAATAACTCCATAGCCCTATGAAATCAGTGAAAACGTTGCTGAGATTCTAACGTAAACGTTTTGGTAAAACTGTTTCAAGCTGTTTGTAGGTAAAGGACACAATGCTATCAGAGGGCAAAATGACATTTTATGGCAGGAATAAAACACTCGGACAACAGCGTACAGTTTAAGACCTGTCTGTCCAGTCGCAAGAATGCTTAATATCTCACTAGTCAAGTCACTCCGAGCAATGAATGTGTGTAGAACTATGTCCCTGATCTGACACGATTCTACCATCTCTGTGGCAACAGGGTAGGGTTTAGTAGGAATGTATATAATCTTACTTTCTTTAGCCTTGACCAAGAGGTCTCTCCCATGTATTTGGACAGGCAGCGGTAGGTAAATATTCCACTCTCAGCATCGAGACGAAAGTTGGACAGATTCCCAAAATAGAACTGGTCCCAATATACAGCCCTGTATCACACAAACTCTAATGTGTCAGATGGTGAGGTACACACACACGCGTTTTCTTACGACGCGAATCTCCGATTAGGATACAACTGACATATTTTCTTTTCGCACTATAGTGTCTAGGACAAATCACAGTAGCTGTGTGCCCTAATTATCCATAAGCCGCACCTGTCATAGAATACGGACCTATATAAGCAATGCTAAAAGCAACAGGACTTTAGATTTAACTGCGGGTAGTGCTTACTCTAATGAATAATCCTAGAAAGTGTGAAGGAATTCTATACACGGATAAACAATGACAGCTTGTTTATAGCGAACCGTCCGCCTTAGGCGGCCATGTTTAAAGTAGGCCAAATGTAATCAACTTACCTGGGTGACAGGTATGCAGGTAGCGGGAAGAACCTTTCAGGTTCATCATAATCATAATCATAATCATCACTACCGGCACTCATTGTATTGGCATTATGTAAATCCAGGCACACATTGTCAACGTTTCGAACACCTCGAGACGCTAGCTGTCCCTGTATCCAGTGAAGCGTTCACTCTCACGAGGTACAGCTCGAACTGTACCTGTTGCGCTGATTTGACTACACCTGACACAGGTAGAATTATGTGTCCTGTCACACCCTGTGTTTTAGCGTTCCTGAAAACCGAACCCACGGGATTTCCCATACACCCGAGTGTTCACCAACAGGTGCTATTCTTATCAGGAACACCCCCACCGACCTGGGATGGTTTCACATCACGCTTGCCATATTTGGATGGCCGCCATCTTGTGTGTGTGTCGTTTTCCCGCGAGCGTTGTGAGTTGTATCGATTACAGGGGACAGGTGAGAGAGAGGGCCCCGGGTTTAGCAAGGATGGCTGGCCTTTGAAGTCACTAATGCAAACTGATAGCCTTACTATTTGGACATGTTACGAGCTCTGTGACATCGTATGGAGTATGTTATCTATCTGAGAAATGCATACTGTTTCTATCAATTACTTATATAAAACTAGGTGGCGTCTCGCTCGTGCTATACATTTGCCGGATCCCAACCACAGCTTAATTAGAGATGCGCGGCGCTGGTAAACGCATAAATACCACCAGTGAATGTTAATTATTTTGCGACAAACGGAAACCTTATATTGCTCATTAAATGATTTCACATCTGATGAAGGGTGGTTTAGAAACGCTCTATATACATTATGTTATCAATTGTCTTTCTTCGATCGGAAGATAATACAATAACCTTGATATAAATGGTTACATGTGACCTTTGTATCTCCCGTCTCACTTTACCTGCCTGTATATTGTTTAAACGTATTTCTGAAACCCTTTTAAATCGGAACTCATATATTTCAAATATCCGTTAATTCTATGGTCCTGACAGAACCATTTTACTGGCTCTTAAGGTATAAGGCCGACACATCGTTTGTCTCGAACTACCGATAATTCGACGTATTTCTGATGGTCCAAAAACTGACTAACTTTTTGCATATAATATATGCACCAAATACTGGAATGTACTAATCGAGATGACTCACCCAGCCGCAGGGTAGACAATGAAACACGATAATTTCTTGTAGATCTCATGTTTTGGTTGTGACAGTTTTGTGGCTATTCTGATCGAGCTAATCATGACAACTCAATCAATCCCGTACTTACATACATCTTTCTTGGCACATGTACCAGTATTTATCTATGTGTTCAGGTGAACAATTGACTAGGCTTTGCATGTGTTTGTAACGGATGTCACCGGTGGGTCAGGACACGCCACCTATTTTCAAACACCTGGTTTCATCACTAGTGATAGTGATTAATAAACACATACCTATGACATAACGGACACGTACAACGGACACTGCGTTTAGTAAACATTTTTTATGATTATGGAAATGTTTTTATTTCTGTTATTTGTTTATAACTAAAAAAAAATAATTGTGAAATCTGATTTAAACAAACATCTGGGGAATGAATTGTTATCGATATGCGGCGTCAATACCGAAAGGAATAATGAATTCATATAATTTCATCAAACAGTTAATAATGAGTGAGTATGGTTTTACGCCGCTTTTAGCAATATTACAGCAATATCACGGCGGGGACAAACAGTTAATAAATTGTGTATAACATGGCCTATACGAAGACTCCTGTCTGGTATATCAGATGCAATAACGCTACTGTCGATTCTATCGGAGTGTCAAAACGCAATGTCTATTTTTTTTACCTTGAGCGAGTACTTTTAGCATTATCTTCTTAGAGGTAAATATATACCGAACAAATAACAAACACAGCAGGTGGAACAGTGAACAAACAACCGTAATAAACAGAGCCGAAACGGTGTTCAAATTTGTCCCCACCTTACACGACTTCCCAGACAACTACAAACTAGTGTTTGACGGACCTTTATAGGGCAGTGTCCTCTAATAAGGTCTGTTCATAGACAATTAGACACAGGCAAAGCCGCGACGTTGGAGTTAATACCGGAGATTTATAGCAAGTAGGTTTTAGATACACGGGGTTGTGCAGATAGCTTATGTCAACACGCAACGCCCCCGTAAACCAGGGAGGAAGAATCGTTGCATACCTAACATATTGTAGGATTTAGTACTGACTGTGTGTGTGTTTTCGTCACTTTTAGCAATATTGAAAATCACTGAAAATCAGTGACAGCACCAGGTGTTCGCGAAACGGATAAACATGTCCCACATGAAGGCATATGAGTGAGTGAGTGAGTATGGTTTTACGCCGTTTTTTAGAAATATACCAGCAACATCACGGCGGGGGACACCAGAAATGGGCTTCACACATTGTACCAATGTCGGGAATCGAACCCGGGTCTTCGGCGTGACGAGCCAACGCTTTAACCACTAGACTACCCGACCGCCCCATAAACGCATATGAATAAACGACCTCATTGTACTGTGGACAAAGAGGCCTTTTAGTTTGAATAAATGTCCATCTCCTTATTAGACAGGAAAACAAAGCTGGATACGCGGTACTTTGACAGTCAGATTGATGATAAGCGTAATAATATAACTCTCAAATAGCATTATCTATAATGCTGGTATATGCGAAACAAAAGAAGTCAAAGACCATCCATTTATAAGATTTTAGTAAATCTGCCACGGCTGGTGTGTATTGCAACTCACATCTTACAGTTGTGGGTGTTCATTGACTTGTTTTGAGTAGTATATATCGTATATTAATAAACATTTAGTGGATTTCGATAAGCAACGTCAAATGTATCGTGTATAGGAGTGGTTAGTAGGTGGCTGTAGGTGAGTCAGAGAGGCGATATTATTGATAGTGAGAGAAACAGGGGTTAAAGTTGCAACCTAATCTGGTCACATGGCTTGAACTTTAGCCAAGGTGAACGTACATATCTATTGGTCCCTGCCTCCACGTATAATGATTGTGTAGTACTATATACACATCACACCAAGCTGAATATATAGACGCTTCGTCGGGTGACTCACTACATTTATATAGATGAGTAGACTCAGGGAACTAGGGAAAATACGGTGATGAGAAATGAGGTTTAAGGTCGTGTTCAAGATTGTTGCACTTGCATAGCGACGTGCATGTGTGCGTGTGGAGGCTTGTTCTAGTCCGAATGTATGCCGGCATAAGATACCATGCCGCATTTTTAACCTGAATACCCCACTCAGACACGGTACCTGAATACCCAACTCAGACATAGTACACTGACTCCGAACCGACCTTGTTTAAGCCCCTTAGTGCCGAGCTCAAGGCAGGGTAACAACAAGTACAATCTCTTACGTATTTTGGTATGACGCGACCAGGGATCGAACCCCCGACCTTCCACTCACCGACAGACACTCAATCCACGCGACCACGGAGGCGGTCAGGGGAGGCAATATCATAGCAACGATGTGCCTTGAGGATTAATTTCATCTTGACTTGAGGACTAATACCACCTATATCTACATCACGGATTAACTGCATAACCTTTCTGGCACTAACATATCATACCGTCACCAACCAACATGACTTCATCACGCGATCTTTGTCAAGGTAAATCCTATGTTATCAGAAGAAGGCGAACAAAGCTCGAGGCAGCTCATTAGTAATGTCGCTCACTTATGACATAATCTTGACAGCCTGTCAATCAAATGACGTCACGTGTATGCAATTAAACCACCTAGACCACCTGCGTGACTGGGACACTGTCTTCGGGAGAGCCGCAAATGAACATTAAATGTGTTTGTTTCACTATAATGTGTAAATTTCAATGTTGATTAACTGTACATAAGCGAGTAGGGTATAGGTCACGTTTATGTTATGTAACAAGTTCTAAGTGAACTGTTACGATAGCCCCATTTCCAAGGAGAAAACTCTGTCAATAGGTATGTATGCACAGCTGTAGCTATGTACATCCCCTGGCCGAACGTGGCCTACACAAGAAACCAACACAATACGCCTCGGATATTTGTATTCCATTTTGTTAAAATAGAATCCCGATGGAGCACTTTGAACAGCACTTAAACCGACGAAAAGAACGTTTTTCAACTAAAAGACTGGTAAAAACGAATCATTGTTTTTTTAATTGATTTTCTATCCAGTTTTAGTCTGCGCCACATTAAATTAAACTACAAACATATGTGTCATGAATATTGTTATTTTAAATATAACTTCGTCCCGTTCACGGCATCTTCACGTTAAGTGTAACTGTCCTAGTATCATTTCCGTGCCAAAAAGTACAAGTGCGAGCTAAATAAATATGACGAATTATGTGAAACTGTGAGATACAAAGCTAACCTGGTCAACTATATTTAGACAGAGCTGGGTGAGTTGTTGTCGTTGAAAAAAGACAAGAGTTTCTGTGTAATGTCATTTCGGTAGTTAGAAATTCAAGGAACCTTCGTGTTGAAAGTGTCTAAAGAATTTTTAAAATGAGGTCGAATCAATAAGGTATTTCTTGAGATGGAAGATTTACTGTCTGTCCTTGACCGTGTTTAATTTTACCTGTTTTCTGACCACTGTCCGACAACACGTTGACTATGTGTAAACTGACAATAACGACATTCGGATTTATTTACCATCATTGAAACAGCAGAGTTTTGCTTTCCTTGAAAACTAGAGTCTAAACACAATTTATGTCCGCCAGATTATATTATCAAATGGTTATATTTTCGGATTTATTGGAGCCCCATAGAAAGAAATCAACATGTATACTTTACTGACAACACTGTTCCCGGCAAAGATACCTGGGGGACATCTAGACCAAGGGAGATAATCGAGCACATGGGGATGTCGCTTGCTTTCAGTGTGTAGCAGATTGTGATTGTCGCATTGTAATTATTTCCAAACGTGACACTCTGCATTATCTGTTTTTGTTAATCTGTATTACAACTGATGACGTAACGCATACTATCCTAGCCAAGAGAGGACTCATATTGTAAGATATTAATCAAAACAATATGATTGGAGGTATTAATTTGACCGGGCCTGTAGCTATCTCCTATCGCTCATCTAAATCTAATTGTTACTTCAGGATAGTTCGATAAATATGTCGATGACGTGTATATATAAAACGGCAGCGCCAGAGAACAATCAGCATATCTATCATCTGCCGAAACTGACCCCATTTGGTCTGGAGGCAAAACAGTGATGGCACCAGGTGTACGCGAATAGGGTTCTTGTCCTGCTCTAATGGTAACAGCCGCTCACACCATTTGTGTTACATTATATTTGAGATTGAACCATCAGTGAATGGCTAGCAGCAGCAGCAGCAGCAGGAGTGGTAGTAGTAGCAGTATCACGTGAAGATCCGGGTTAGAATTGGTCATCAGTTCACCAAGCATATCCACAGAGGCGACAAACGGGATCAGGTGGTCAGACTCGCTGACTTGGTTGGTGCATGTCATCGTGTCACAGTTGCGTAGATAGATGCTCCAGCTGTCAATCATTGGATTGCCTGGTACAGTACTGATTAATACAGGCGGCCGTCATAAAGCTGGAATATTGCTGAGAGCGGCGTTAAACAAACACGAGTGGTATAAAGCTACGGTCAAGGTGGAGTTATTTCCCTTGCATGAGCATCATACATTGTACCCCGACTCTCACGGTGAGTGAGTGAGTGAGTTTGATTTTACGCCGCTTTTAACAATATTCCAGCAATATCACGGCGGGGGACACCAGACTCTCACGGTGAGGATGCGGCAGCTACAACGTGTGACTTAGCTGATTGGGTCACCGGTCCCGATGCTGTTAACTTATTTACCAGGCCTATACTCAATGTGTTTGCAAACCGCCGTGATACAGCTGCACGATTCCCAACTGTGTCATAAAACAACATTCATCCACTCACTCAGACGTGCAGCTCTGAACACTGTAGACTGTAATATTAACTGTTATATAGGACACAACTGCTGCAAGGTTACAATAGGCCAGTGTAATGCTGTTCCTACCTTTTTGATACCACCGATCGGACCGAGTTCCATCTATTCTTCAGCTCATCCAGCATCCCCTGGAGAACCTCCCTCTCCGTGTCCTGCTTCGTGCACCGGTCCTTCAGGTTCCGCCCAAGCCTGGTCGTGCTGTAGAACTGAGGATGCTTCGACGTCAACTGGTGCTGGAATTTCTGCAAAATAAAAGGATACATCAGAATCGACGTAATGTCAAAATTCAAGATGTTTGCCTCACATTGTTCTTCGTACATGTATATCCGAGTCGACCAGGACACTAACAGTACGCAAGTTTCAAAATAAAGGTATTTCCGGAGAAGCTGAAATTCTGCAAAACGCAGAAACCTTCTGTATGATGTATTTAGATCATAGGTTATCTGGGTCAATATGGTTCAGAAGAGAGGAAACTTTATTTGAGATACAAGTACATTTTTCGCGTGTTTAACGCCACGCTCAGCAAAATTCCAGCATTATATGGCGGCGGCCTGAAAATTATCGAGTCTGGACCACACAATACAGTGATTGATATAATGAGCAACGGTTCACCCGTCGTGGGGCAAGAAGACACCCAACTCGACCAAGCTCCCGACCCTGACCACCAGTGTAAGTCTCCACTCCCGTCCCGACTCTAACTTGGGATCCCCAGGGTGTAAAAGTATATTAAAAATGAAACATGATGCCATCATAATATATAGTACACCCCAAAAGTAGCATACAGAACAGGGAATATTGATATATTGCGATCAAATATTCACTGCTTCCACCATGATGCAGCCATACCCTGGTGTATTATAATCGTTGACATGATTGGTTGGTTGGTTTGTTGTTTAACGCCGCACTCAGCAATATTCCAGCTATATGACGGCGGTCTGTAAATAATCGAGTCTGGACCAGACAATCCAGTGATTAATATCATGAGCATCAATCCAAGCATTTGGGATCGATGACATGCATCAACCAAGTCAGCAAGCCTGACCACCCGATCCCGTTAGTCGCCTTTTACGTCAGGCATAGTCGCCTTTTACGGCAAGCATGGTTTGCTGAAGACCTATTCTACCCCGGAATCTTCACGGGTCTCGTTGACATGAACATACATATCTGACATATAGGCCACGTGGACCAACGTATGAACTGGTCTGAGGTTAGAGTGAGTGAGTGGTTTATTTCACTTATATCAACGTGTCATACTCATATCGGAGGATGCCCAAAGCGATGTGAGTGAGTGGGTAAGGTTTTACTCCGCTTTTAGCAATATTGCAGCAACATCATGGAGGGGGACACCAGAAATTGGCTTCATACATTGTCCCCCATGTAGGAAATCGGATCCGGCTTTCGACGCTTTAACCACTCGTCTAGCCACCGCCCTTCAAAACTATGTGAATCTCACCGGCAAGGGTATGACGATGGCAGACCAATGATCACAATCGGTCAAGTCTGGGATTCGAACCAATGTTCAGCGGATCCTGGCAGCTAGGGAACGGTAACTGCGGTACCGTTGACAACTCGACTAAGGTGACCGACCATCTTTAGGTTGTGTTCGAATGTCAAGGATCACTGCCTGATCCACATAAATAGACTAAAAATCGACACAACCCAATATTCCTAGCTGTCAGAAACAGATAATTAATATGGTGGAAATGATTGATCACTGTATAATATTAAGGTCCTGCAATCGGCATGTCGGAGCAGGCTAGAAACTGTTGCCGTCTAACAGTCATATTCCCGAAGTTTACCGATGTTGTTTGAGTGTGTAGCGTAGAGGGAGAGCATATTTGTCCATTGAGCGAACCAACACTACAGCAACAGTGACCTTGAATCTCGATGTGAGACAGGAGGGGTATTGATGACGTGGGTGGGAGGGGATGGCGAGCCGGTGGGGATGTTTGGGCACAGCGTTATCAGTATATTGTCACGTATTTCAAACATGTGTCAGTGTATGTTCACTATGCACCGGAACAAGACCGTACACTGTTGGGATTTAATAAACATTGATTTCCTTACTTGATAATTACGAAACAAGAACATGATATTGGCTCAGGCGTTGGCCCTACCGCCTGCTTCGGTGCTGATTCTTTATTACGTATTGACACAAGGATATTAAGCCTGTTGTGTACGGTGCCAGATTACCAATCGTCAGTGAGTCACAATCGACAATGAAATGTTTCAAAATCCGCTCACGAGCTGGATGTTCGCCTCACATAGCCTGTATTCAAATGACGACCCAAAACATCCCAATACAAGCACACTGGAGTAGAACTTAACGCGGCATCAGCACATCATAGCTATACGTGGAGATAGTGTCTTGGAAGGGTGTTCAATATTGATATTAATACAGTTGAACCCCACTTATCCGGATCCCAGTTATTTCATGAATTATAAAATAGATGTGTTTTTACCCGCGTGGGTTTTGAGTAGGGAGGTAACTGACATAATGTCATAATTGTCATAATAAAGTAGTGAGTGAGTTAATATTGCTTGACCTACATCACCACATTTACAGCTATACGTCGAGGTAGTATATTGAAAAGGAGTGTTCAGTATTGATATTAAGTTATCATGCTGTCCAATCGCAGAAGAATATGCAGTTACAGTAAGCAAGATAAACAGATTATTGTTTACAAGCTTAAATTCAAAATGTCAACGGAAAAGCATACCAGTCTCCATAACATGTAAAACAGATTCCATAGCGCCCATTTGTGATGAAAATTATATGAATGGACACTGAGTGGCGAGGGCAGTAACTTAACGAATAGTTAACAAGTCCCATCAAGATAATGACCTTCGTCACAACACCACAAGCACTCATTGATACAGTCCAGTCAATGAGGAAGAAGGGCCCAGCAAGATCTCCCACTCAGAAGGTACACAGTCACGCCAGGGGTCACCAGGACCTATTTAGCGTGACGACAACACCAGGATGTCACGTCTCCGACGTGTATGTTGCTTGAAGTGTGACATTCTAATACATGGCCCAAGGTCCCGGCTTATTAATCTGCGAGAGTGAAAAGTTCACACACCCGATGCTGAATGTCCGGAACAAACGACCATGGTTGCTTAATGCTCAGAGATAGAGATCGTAGGATTTGGCCCCAGGATTAGGGATGATGTATCTGCAGACGCGGCAATTTAGGTCAATGCGTTCAACAAGGTGATGTTCTTTTGCCTATATGTTTTGTTATGTTTTACGAAGAAACAGGAATTACAACACATGTAACATACTATATAACCCGCATTATAGTCTAATAAAGCATTGTTATATGAGAAGTTTATCTTTATTGAAACTTCAAAGGGTCTTTCCTTATTAACAGAGTACAATAACAAAACGCTTCTTATGTTCAAAAATATATGTCAAATACATCAATTGGCCTCACTAAAAGTAGGAAATACATATTTAATCATAATAATTTCATAAATCCATTGTTAACAATCATCATATTCCTTGAATTATTGGACCGAAACCATGAAACCATAATTCAGACTAAGCGGGTACCGGAGAGAATACATGTAAACCAATCCCTCGCCCACCCTTAGATTCACCCGCCTGTCAAGGCTGCCTGTTGTACTCATTCATGTGGAACATGGACTGGCATTCCTCCACTCAGGGCATAAAGGGGGCATTTTGAAGATTATTGAGTTTACATGAATGAATATTCTGCTCTGATAATTTTTTCAGAATAAAAGAATATTAACATAGAGTTTTAAAGTTGTTTAATTCACTGTCCGAGTCACTGAAACGATATCAGTTCCCATCACAAGTGACATATGTACATGACTGTTGGACTATTCCTAAGTTGCTGCATAAGATACAGTAAACTGCGTTTATAACGAACTCAAAGGGACCACTAATCTTAGTTCGTAATAACCGTAGTTCGGTATAAGCATATATACAGAATATATATAACAAATGGCCGGGACTAAAAAATACGTTCGTTATATCGGTAAGTTGTTATAAGCGTGTTCGTTATAAACGTAGTTTACTGTAACACATTTGTAATGATTCAATGTTTTTTATAAAATACATTTAGCATCGAGTAGAGTGGGAGGAAGAACAGTCTTCAATTAATGACAGAAAATGAAGTTTACGCTACTCTGTAAGGACTTAGAACACCAACGATGTTGGACCACCCTTACACAACACGTCGTACTATACGAGGAGATCTTAAACCTCTAACCCTCAATACAGGATCCTGGTGTCAGGAGATATCAGATCCGATTTAACACATTAATCCGTCCTCAGCATTCACACGTATAGGTCCCAATGAAAGCATCGCCCTTTAAAGAAGTGTATCCACGCAGGGTCTGTCATTGACGGCCATATTTTCTCCAGCTATACCTTTATGCTTCACGCATCCTCGCTGATAAATCCTTATTTACACACGGGCATCGTTCCCAACACAATAGCCAGGGGGACTTGTGGAATGTCGTTCACAAAAGAGCAAAGGCCTCTTCTCCCATATAATGTGACACCCCTTTCTGGGGGTAAACACTTGTAGGTATGAACAACACAGACCGTATGTCAAAGATTTGAAAGATGGTGAGCAGACGACACGGGAAAAGGTTGCGAAATTGAAGCAGACGACAGAAAATAGCTGAATTGAAAGAAGTGCGGGGTCATACCTTTTGCAGACAGCGTTAATCCAAAGTTTGAGATCTCCAAGATGTCGTGTTTACCGTGTGTGGAGCCGGCCACAGTGACTTTGCTACATGTCGCCCTAGCCCGGAGCGACAGCAGTTTACCTGGCTCATCCTAAGTGGCTGGATGGATAAACGCGATAAAAATGTCACCCACCAGTGGGCATGCGTATCACGAAGAGAAAGGTGGAGAGGTCTTAAACATTATATAAGGTTACCGTTGACAGTCTGTAATTTAAGCTGTCATTTATGATAGTGTGTTTATGTAATCGATCGCTATTCACTCAGGTGGAAAGGGTTGATCAGAATCCGCTTTGTTCAATGGGGATGATACCATTCTATCTAACAATAGAAGATTGGATTCACAGATATTCCTCCTCTGAAATAACATATGTCCTTTTTGGGGAATGTATCACACCAAATTGCTTACCGACCAAAAGAGTCACAAGCATCGTATGATTTTATCCATCTTGCCCGTCAATGACCGCGGCTGATGCGGACGTCGCGCTCACGAGCATCACGCTCAATCTCGCGATCTCTCGCTTACAGCACAACCGCTATTTCACATTTTAAGAGGAATATGTTACCCGGCAACACCTTTTATTCATTCAGGGAGTACGACATGATTTTTTAAAACCTGCGTTGCGGAACAAACACGCTGTTGGGACAAGACGAGACAGCTGATAAGATGTGCATTCCCCTCGTTGGAATATTTGTTCAAAGTCTCCACATAGCACCGCAATGCACCCTTTATGCAAATCATGTAACTGACAATGGCTCTATTATTCTGTGTTCACCGACCGTTGACCTTGGCGATATGAGGCGAAGTGACTGGTTTAGATTTACACTCTTCGTAAACTTATCTCCGTTTCACATGACTGACCACGGTTTAAAATGCTCGGACTAGAGGCGTTTCTTGAGGGGTAGATTAGGGCATGCTTGAATAACCTCCGAACTTCTCATATGGGCAATTTTCTGCTCCAACAATGTCTTTCCATAGACCGTTTCAACTGACCCATGCAGTTTAACCGACCAGGGAGGATGATTTGGGAAAATTGCCTCAGAATTGATATGCGTGGGAGAAAATGTATTATTGTGGAAATGGTATATTGATGTATAGCTTGACAATACAAGTATACGTTGGAGCAATCCTGCTGTACGCAGTTGATAAATCAGACGAGTGAGTGAGTGGGTTTTAACACCGATGTGGACAATATTAATGTTATATCACGGCGTGTCGGCTTGTGTGAGGAAAGATTGAAGTGATGTAGGTCTTAGACGTTCACCACTTTGGTGAAACCCACGAGCACGGGTGTGGTGCTGACAAATCAAGAAATATAATCAGGGTAAATTTGTCACAGTCCCTGTACGACATCATTGTCCTTTCCACCTAAGCCTTATTGTAATGTATCATTGAATGAGTGAGTGAGTATGGTTTTACGCGGCTTTTAGCAATATTCCAGCAATATCACGGCGGGGGACACCAGAAATGGGCTTCACACATTGTACCCATGTCGGAATCGAACCCGGGGCTTCGGCGTGACATGCGAACGCTTTAACCACTAGGCTACCCGACCGCCCCATCATTAAATGAAGCAAGTCTAGATTTTCTACAAAGGTTCCCATCTCAGCGTGTCTCCGTTTCAATTTAAATGGAGTTGTTTATTTCTATCATATCTTTTCAGAGAGTTAGCGTTGGTCCACCGCGTCTCTAAAGGTAACAAGGTGTCAAGGGAATGGTGTCGTGTGTGTATTGGGGTGCATGTGAGAAGGGGTGGTCGGTTACAGTAGTTAAACCTTAGCATACGTTACACCTGCATGTAATGATATGTACACTGGTGAAATCCGACATTGTTTCCTTCGTCTTGCAACGTCATGAGTGACAGGTAGACACATCAAGATGTCCGTCATTGACGTGTTATGTACATCACAGGATTAATGGACACATGAGGGCAATATCGGACATACGTCCGACGTAATGTAAGCGTTAATAAGTCATACACACCTGGAATGTTCCTCGAACAGCAAATGAACAGCTGTTTGAAGGTACCGACACAATATTTATTGTGATCATGACAAATCATTACTTACCAGTGGACAGAACACGCAGAGAGCAACTTGATACAGGAACATTATATTTTGTGGAACATTGCCAACAAACACTTTGATCCACAGTACAGAATCTCCATAGGCGTAGGCAGTTATTCCTCTGCGTGCTTTGAGTAACATGTCATTGCCAAAGGCTTTATCAAAATTCCACTGACGTACTATGTGGTCCATCCTTTTGTGGGATTATTGTTTGAGAATGTACTCATCTGTGACTTATTCGATCGTAAACATATTTTCTTGCAGCCTTGGGTTGTAACAACGAATTGGACCATGTATATCGTGACCTTGACCTTCACCTTGACTCACAAGTAGACCCATGACCCCTTATAATACACATGTACAGTGGTTAGCGAGAAAAATATTTTGATTTTCAGTTTTTCGTGCATATAAGTTTCATGGCTATTTCGCCTTTTATGCCCAATGGAATCTGTTTCGTCTGACTATCAAGACTGGTTATTCGCTGGTGTTGACCCTATATATTTTTATGGATTTGTCCTTATTTATTTGGATTTTAAATCGTTTTTAATCATGCACCTTGACGTTTAATGCAAATAGCTATCCCAGTGACATCTTCCCAAGCATCGGAGTTAACTAGTACGGCATCGGAGTTAACTAGTTCGGCACAGGTGAAACGAGACTTTTAGATTCAGATATCTCCCTGGCCTCCCTCCGAAGATGTCACAGTGATGGTTTGACGCTTCACAAAGAACCTATCCCTTTCAGGAATGTACAACAGCATGTCTTACCTTGAGGTCATCAATGTCTGCCTTGGTGGCTGATGGATTCTTGGATGTGGCCATGAACTTGCTTAACATCCGGGAACTGTCTTCAAGCCAGTCCAGCAAACTCCTCCAGGCATCGTGGAACTGAGAAACAAACACCCCAAAATAGTGTTACTGTGATATTCATTGAGAAAATGATTACTTTGTTCATATTCTTCACTGATTTCGAAAATCACCAAGTGGACACCAAGTGCCTATTTTGACCCGAAACACCCACAAGAGGCCAATGATCGTTAAACGTTTATCTATCTTACAGTTAATTTGTAATGCAATCCTGACTCTGATTGAAAAAAAATACGAAAAATATCCATAAAAATAATAAGGATCGCAACTTTCTTTCAGTAAATTTTACACAAGTAACCCATCTCTAACACCCTAGATACAACCCTAAGGCTGTGTAGTATTGCTATTGAATGAATATTGTTTAATGTTGCAGTGAGCGATATAACAGTTATACTAAAGCTACGTGGTCAGGAAATACATCGGGACCAGATCAACCAGTGGTCGACAGTGTGAGCATCTATCCAGCAGTCGGAGCATGGAGACTCCCAATTAGATGAGAGTTATCTTCCCCTGACTATCAAATCACTAAATGGTTGGCTCTAAGCACAAGATCTCTTCAGGTCCAGTTTCACTGTGATCACAGAACCTTTTGTTTATTTGACTCGTCAATTAATAAACACAAACAAGCAGAACCTCATACACAAAGTCTGATAAATATTATATACTAACATATCGTCGACCTTGAAACCTGAATCTTGACACCATCAAATATCTATGAAGGTATAAATACACATTGCACAGCTGCACTCGGAACATATCGACGTACAACGTTCAGAGTGAGTGAGTGAGTATGGTTTTACGCCGCTTTTAGCAATATTCCAGCAATATCACGGCGGGGGACACCAGAAATGGGCTTCACACATTGTACATTGTCGGGAATCGAACCCGGGTCTTCGGCGTGACGAGCGAACGCTTTAACCACTAGGCTACCCGACCGCCCCACAACGTTCAGAACATACCATACACGGATTCATAAAAGTAGAACCTTGGTGCTGAATGCTTCAAAAACCATTTTTGTTCGACCATTTTTTATAATATGCCACAAACATTTGTGATATTTATATCTCATTTAGGAAACAAGACTTAATAATTCATCGTACACGTGACAAAATCTCGAAATATTCATGCAAACACAATTGTTGATCTATTTGATTTTTCTCTACGAAAAACTATCATTTCCATGCAAGAACAACATGTAATGTTAACAAAATAGATTATTTAGAACGTTGAAAAACAATGCAAGCAGTCCATCAAGTGACATGACAGCTATGAACTCGAAGCAACACATGCGTTCACAGCGCCATTTCGTCAATTAACACTTCAGAAAGTTTACACCCATACATTCAACGTCATTTATGATCACGTGACCCACCCTCTTATCCTCTTTGTAAGCCTGCTGCAACAAGCGCCCTCTCTCGTCGGTACGCCGCAGCAGTTTCTTCCATCTCAGTCGTATTCCGACCAACAGGTTCTTAATGTAAATGGTGTCTTGCTTTCTACCAAAGTACTTGAGATAGGTTCCAGTACGATCTAACGTCAGCATCTTCTCAGCCTGGGCTTCTAGGTCCGCCTTCAGCGCCTGGTGGGAGAGGTCGGTGGGTATTTTGTAAATATGTCTCCATGGAGCGAGTTATGGGAGTAAAATGTCGGTATCAAGTCTCAGCTGTTCAAATATCATAGGGGGTATCCCGTTAAATCCGTGGATACGTGTCCTTTGTTATCTGTTGTTTGTTTTTTGTTTGTTTTTTGTTGACCGCTGCAGTCAGCAATATTCCAGCTATATGGCGACGGTCTGTGAATAATCGAGTTTTAGACCAGACAATCCAGTGATTGCCATCATGAGCATCGATCTATGCCATTGAGACACGATGACATGCATCAAGTCATCAGGACTCATCACCTTAACCCGTTAGTCGCCTCGTACGACCAGCATGGGTTGCTGAAGATCAACTCTAACCCAGATCTTCACGGGTCTGTCTGTTGTTTTACGCCGCACTCAACTATAATCCAGCCATATGACGGTAGTATAATAATATATATTTAACAAATGATTCATCAGTCTACATTTTGTCAAATCCATGCATAAACTAGTACGTGAATAACAACAATTGAAACAGCATCTTGCAAACATAACACTTCACAACATCTGAGTGACAGCAGAAATAAAACAAACGTGACACAACTACAGTCTTTAATAAGAATTATACTGAACACGCATTAACATCCAAGCAGCACATATAAACGTGTAAAGTTTCGATAAATCTTACGTTATGTTCCTTGATTTGAAGTGTGACCTTTTCCACGAGCTTGCTGGGATACTTGAAGCCTCGCATTGAGATCTCAGCATTGTTCAGCCAATCAGTGAACGCCTTGAGCGTGTTGTTAAACTCTCCCACGTTACGAATATGTTCTTCCATCTTTTCCTGCAACAAAGATAGTCTGTATAAAAAATTCGGCTTTGGGATTAATGCTACCCCAAAATGCATCATATTTGAATAATAACATCTTGATATGCTTCATGTTATTGTTAATTTACTATGATTATTGAGTGTAGTGTTTAAATATTTTCACTTATTATGTTCCGACATCTACCTTCCTCTTGCTGGCTCTACCCTTCGTGTCCTGCCATCTGTCCCTGAGTTTCTTCAGTCTTTCTGAGATGGTGGTGACATCTTCTGGACGGCACTTCTCCACGATGTCTTGACCACTGGTCAGTAGGTTCTGAACCGCCTTCTCGCGACCATCCATCTCACCACATCGCTCCTGAAAGATGAAAGAAGACGTGAAAACCACAGAGTATTGGTACGTTTCTAAAAGGTAATACTTGCTATATCATATATATGTAACCTTTCCGAATGATTAATCCGAAACAGTTTGCTGGAACCGAAATTGCAATGGATCGATCTATTTTAACCGCGTTCTTCACTTGTTTATATTGACGGAAACACATCATTTCGTGATTATAAAAAAACAAGAATTTAGTTTTGACATAAAAACAGGCTTATTGACAGGCATTAAGAAGGTCATACGAACTAGCTGCTGAAGACGCATCTGCACATTTTCAACACCATCTTTTAACATGGATTTATGACATTCTTTAAAGAGAATTATAAACAATATTTTCGAATCTTAATCCGTTTCTCCTTCCCGACCCAAAACATCAAGTTTACAGATTCTAGAATCGACCATGGATGTAAATAGTTTCAATTAGTGTAATGACAATATATTGAAACAAACAAACAAACAAACAAACAATAACATAGGGTTACTTCGTCTGTAACCCATGACAGTATTCCTACAATTTCGCATAACGTAATTTGTTTATTCACCAAGAAACACTTGGCTATTGGAAGATTAATCTAAACTAACCTTGGGTCCGGCTTACTTGCTGATTTAAGCTACTCAACTTGCATATTACAATTTACACAACAAACCTTCATGAGGACACTGAATGACATGTTAAACGGTGCAATGTCTGGCAGTTCCGACAGGCAACTTTCTAAAGCATAATATTTGCCCCCCAATTGAATATTTACTTTGCAAACTTTCAAAAGGACAGTAATCAATACAAACAAAACATTGCACGGAAACATCAAATTTAAAACAGACCTTTTAAAACATTCCTCCGGTTTTAGCAATGTTTGAAAAAATCAAAACAAACATTTGACCTGAAGAACATTATTCGACTTTGTTTTATTTTTTAAAGTAATACACCTCGATCTGTACCTGGTTAGACCGATCTTTCAAATACGATTAAATGAAATTAGTTATAGTGTACGACAAAAACACTTCCGTGTTGATGGGTATTCGAGGGTAGAACTCTCTCCCCCCCCCCCCCCCCCCCCCCCCCTCTTCTCAAGGACTAACATGGGAACCTCATATCACGTAAAAGCCGTACCAGGAACTTCTGGTACTGTTTCTCGGCTGTTTCCGGAAGAGCACCGAAGGGGGCGTTTGTCTTCAACTCCGCTCGGAAATCATTCACCCATTGTAGCATGTCGTCAAGGTTTCCCAGATACTTCTTGACCTGTAACAGTAAGGGGAATGTTGCATATTCACAGTTATGTTGAATGCTTCACATCACCGTTTCTTTTTTCAATGCCTTAGTTGTTCAAAGGATCTTTGGCTGCATTCAGTCCTAGTTTTAGAATCCAAGAACAAAACGTTTCTTGGACATTGTAATGCAATTATAGTTAATTATTCTGAATATTTACCATCTTAATTATGTATATACATCGCACACTTATACTTATTCCTATGAGCTAATGCCTTCGTACCTGTCTTAGAGTTTCTTGCAGTTTATTTTCTTTATCTTTAGCATTGGCTTGTGTGGCGCGAAGCAACTCGTTCATGGCGTCACATTTGTGGGTCAAGGCCGTGTCACCACCGTCTGTGCGTGCGACGATATCTTGAACTGCCTTGCTTAACTTCCGGCACGTCTTTTCTTGATTTCGTAGATCGGCTTGTAAAAGCTAAAATAATAAAAGTAGTTCGACAAATGTCCAAAACTTTATGTGGCCACGGTTGTCACGTAAATAATTGAGTCTGGTTTAGGCAAACCAGTTGTTTAAAGGTTAGGCAAATTGATGCGCATGTCACATCTTGAACTGATATGAAATTATACATGTATTCGCCAATCACATTATCTGACACACACCTGTAGTTTTCGCATGTGCGTTTCCAGGTACTTGGGGTCTCCCTTAATGTGTTCCAGGGGCTCCAGATCCTGCTGAACTGTGTCTAGTGACCCCATGACCCCATCCATGGCCTTGTCTACCTCGCCGACCTTGACCTGCATGTCGTTTAACTTGGCCTACATAAGGAAATGATATTTTAAACCGTTATTGAGGCAACTAAACGTGTCCATAAATCACAAAAATGAACGAAACCAATTCTAAAGAGTACTGCAAGCAATGATCCCGTTTGGGCAACATTAGATTCATGAACAATTGTTAATCGGGAACAAGGCATCCAATATATAAGTCTCATCTGTCTTGAAACTACAGAACATTTCGAACCACTTTTTATACTCAACTGATACCTACAAAAACAACAATATCAGTTTCAATTCAGACACCATAAAAGGCATTCAAAGTCGAGGGACTACAGGACGATTGTGACGACTTATCAGGAACAAGACACCCAACGTATATAAGTCTCATCTGTCTTCAAACTACAGAACATTTCGAACTACTTTGAATATTCAATTGATACCTACAAACACAACGATATCAGGTTCACTTGAGACATCATAAAAGGATGATGGGTTACTGGACGATTGTAACGACTAACCTCCCTGTCACCAATGCCTCTGATGATGTCGTTCCACTTCTCGTTGGCCTCTTGCACCGGCCGTAGCAACGACTCCGCCGCCACCGGTGAGACGTCCTTGAGGGCCGCCAGCTGCTGGTTGAGCTGCTGCATGTCCACGATGTGGGGGTGGGTCTGCGACTTGAACAACTACACAAAAAAACGGAATATATTAGTCTCTTAGTGAGTGCATGGGTCAGGCTTTACGTCGCCTTTGTTAATTGTGAGTGAGCAAATGGGGAAATGTGTCGCTTTCAGCCATTTCACGACAGGGAGAACCAGAATAACTTCACACATTGCAACCATCTGGGAAATCGAACCCGGAGCTTAGGCATGACTAGCGAACTCTTTAACCACTTGGCTACCCAACACACATTTTAAGCAATATCTCAGTCGGGAATATCAATTAAGGGTTATACACTAAACCCATGTTGAAAATCGAACCCGGAGCTTAGGCGTGACGAGCGAACTCTTTAACCACTTGGCCTCCCAACCACACATTTTAAGCAATATCGGGGATATCAACTATGGGTCACGTACTGTACCCATGTTGAAAATCGAACCCGGCGTGAGGATCCAACACCTTAACCATTACCCTAAACCAAATGGCCTAATTGGGGATATGTATCAAACATTATTATTTCAGTAACACTGTGAGGCAACATGCCGACGTTACATACTGTAAAGAATAGAATAATAATGTTTGCAATGGCTAGAAGGGTTACTCATTATTGATACACCTCAGTTACCCATTCGAAACATCAATGTCCTTTCAGTGTAAGTAACGGCACTAAAGCTAAGTAAGGTGACGGGTGACAGATGACTTCAATCCCACAATGCTTTATAACATCATCACTTCATCAACCACTAAGAAGCTCATGGTAACGGATGCCTCACCTTCAACTCCTCGATCTGCTCCACAAGTGTTTCCGGGTCACTAGATGGTGACCTCATGCCAGCAAGCTTGTGTTCTGACAGCGGCAGCCAAGACATCACCGACTGCAACACACAAGCGACATTGTAGCGATAAGAGGCATGGCACCTGGTACGTACTCCGTGTGTAATATAAAACAGTGTCAATGAACATGATGAGGATGCAAACTGAATTAAAATGATGCTGGTCCAAGAGTTAAAGGTTACGATGGAAAATCAAACGAAGAACGTCAAGGCATATTGTTATGGAAATATTATTCCCCTCTCGTTTGTTATTGACAGCGTCCCTGGATGAACGTATTGATAAAAAAAATCAAATTTCAATCTTCACTGATACCAAATGTTAAGGACAGTAAAGGTATTCAAATGGTCAAAAAAACAAAAGGACAATGTAAGTAAAACCTTTACCCTTGTAAGAAAGGTGATTGTTATTTGGGATTTACTTCTTCGCTGTAACATGTCAAGGAACAAAAAACGAAAACAAACACAAAAATAAGAAAATGAAATAAACAATTAACAAAAATAATAAAGGGTGCATTTAAGAACAGAACAGGACAGCGATAGACCATAGGCACAAAAATACAACATAAAACGGTGTCAACAAAATAAAACGGAAACTTTATTAAACAGCTAAAACAAAGCTATTGTCTTGGGTTAACTTGGCAAGGATATGCTAGCTATAGGAAATAAGGAAATAGGAATCTAATGACAAAATGTTAATTATTCAATGTGAAAAATATTCAAACCCTCTATCACGTAGAAGGTAATACTGGAGAAGGATGGACAGACAATCACGTGACGACACTTATACTTACTCTATCATACTGGTGACAAAGCAAAAAAAAATAAAGGGTTATTTACGATCTAGCTGTTTTATATGCGTAAAACAAAAACACACACATAAAAGATGAAGGGCGGAGATACATGTGCATTGATGTATTCGTCTATTGAGATGTGCATTGATGTATTCGTCTATTGAGATGTGTATCGATGTATTCGTCTATTGAGATGTGCATTGATGTATCCGTCTATTGAGAGGTGCATTGATGTATTCGTCTATTGAGATGTGCGTTGATGTATTCGTCTATTGAGATGTGCATTTATGTATTCTTCTATTGAGATGTGCATTTATGTATTCTTCTA
The DNA here is from genome assembly GCF_022045235.1 of Haliotis cracherodii. NCBI lineage: Eukaryota > Metazoa > Mollusca > Gastropoda > Lepetellida > Haliotidae > Haliotis > Haliotis cracherodii. The sequence continues at coordinate 14,568,740 of NW_027266273.1, forward strand.
TTGAGATGTGCATTGATTTATTCGTCTATAGAGATGTGCATTGATGTATTGGTCTATTGAGATATGCATTGATGTATTCGTCTATTGAGATGTGCATTGATGTATTCGTCTATTGAGAGAGTAGGGTTTTACGCCGCTTATAGCAATATTCCAGCAATATCACGGCGGGGGACACCAGAAATGGGCTTCACATATTGTACCCATTTGGGGAATCGAACCCGGGTCTTCGCCCCTGGAGTAAGATTAGCATTATAACATACAGCATTGAGACATATACTTGTCATTGAACAAAATGTTATTCTATCATGAGATCATAGTTCGAAATTATTAATGAGAAAAATGTATATTCATGTTCATGAACACCACAACTAATCTGTACAGACAGGTTTGCATACGATCCCTGAAATGCAACTGAAGAAAACAAATAGTAGAAGGGGAGTTGGAATATTAGTCTGAACTTACATCCAGAAGATGTGTGAATTTGTCTGCATGTTGGAAGGCGTGGCGGAGTTCTTCGCCTCTGTCCTTCACCATGTCGTTGACGTCATCAGCCAGGTTGACCAGATCCTCAATTTGTTTCTGAACCTCAATCCTGCCAGGGTCTCCACACAGGGAACACAACTCGTCCCCGATCTGGGAACACTCACACATCAGTTCCCGGGCCTTCTCCATCTCCTTCTTGATGCCCTGGAGGAGGAAGCAGCACCACGTGAGTCATTGTAAAATGATTCAAATGATTCAAAAAACATATGCTTAACAACAGTAAAGTCTTCAAATGGCATTAAGAAGTGATACAAATGAGGAAGAGTGAGTAAGTTCGGTTTAACGCCGCTTTCAACAGTATTCAAGTAATATCACAGCGTGTCAGCTTAATGTGGGAGGAAAGCCCGAAGTGATGCAGGTCCCAGACGTTTACCACTTCGGTGAAACCCACGAGCACGGGTATGGTGCTGACAAACCTAGAAACATTATCGGGGCGAACTGGGATTCGAACCCACAATCATAGATTTCTGGCGTGCTCAAGGGATGCAAATCTGAACAGCTTAGACGAACTGGGCCAACCGTGCCCCCAATAAGGAAGAGAATTTATGGATGTCAACTTCTTTACCATGAGGAACAAGTTGTTTCGGAGTATATGCTCACTCCTTCATCAGTTGTGTTCTGCCTCCTTCAGCTGTGACATGGCTGCCTTTACCTCACTCACACACTCATCGCCTCCTAGACTTACACTGAGTTCATTCTGTTGTTCTTTGATTGTAGCTGCGTCCACTCCCGGTGGCTCCTGGGAATACAAGCTGTCCTTGAGGTCGCGCAAACCGGACATGACGTCACTACAGAGGTCATGGAACTTCTCGGAGGCATGGAGTGCCTTGGTGAGATTCTTGTCACGAGCATGAGCTTCTTGGCCGACCTCCACGAACATGCTGTTGATCTCCGCAACCTTGGCTTTCACATCTTCGACTGGACACAAAAGGGATATATATAAGGCATTGCAGAGCACAATAGCGCGGGGACAGGCTCTATTTCAATTTCACAAAATCACAACATCCAGTGGTATTTCGAGTTTTATTCGGCTTCAATTACATATCACGTTTTGGTATCGTGTATGTACATATGTCAACAACAACCAACCATTATCATTATCGTTACATAACAGAAACTTACTTTCTGAGGGGTCCTCGATTCCATGGGCGCCAACATTCTTGGCGATCTCTTCAGCTTTTGCCTTATAAGGCTTCTGTCTCTCCAAATCTTCCAGCACAGCCTGAAAGAAGGAAATACATTATTATCACCGTCATATAGGATCATACGGTATTCATTACGATAAAAGGAACATTCATATCTAAAGATTACGTTCGTTCTGCAGTATTAACAGTTTATAAAGCCGTTTCGGGAAATATAAGCCAGGCACAACGAAACAGATTTGACAATCATGTAAGTTTTTGTAATGATGAGAGGAACATTTTATCTATTAAAGATTGCGTTCGTTCTACGGTATTAACGGTTTTATCAAGCCGTTTGGGGGAAATGTAGGCCAGGCCCAAGAAAACAGATATTATCACCGTCGTATAGTTTTCCTAATGATAAAGGGGATATTGTATCATGTCTCTATAAAAGAGTGGTTTTGTTCTCGATATTAACAGTTTTATCAAGTCGTTTTGGGTAATATATAGGCTAGGCACAGACGAGTTTACGTACCCTGTTCTCGTCGATATCATTCTTGAGTTTGTCGGGCGTGGCAGGGATGGGGTCAGCATTAGCCACAGCGCTCTTCAGGGCAGCCAGCTCCTCCACCAGGTTCTCCAGTGTGTCCGCAACCTGGAACAATGCCAAACAGTATCACAGACATATTGATATAATAGATTGTATGGCAAAATGACCGGCAAGAAATGCTTTCTGACTTTATGTTCACGACTTTTCTGTTCATCTGACTTCTTAAAACTGTCATTGCATAAATTCGTTTGTTTTCCAGGCTTAAACCTTCATTTATAATATTTACAGACTCTTGAAACAACTGTAAGCGTCTGATTCTGGCCGCGTCATACCAAAAGACATTAAAGATAGTACTTGTTGTTACCCTGACTTTCGCTCGGCATTACGAGGATAAAACAAAGTTTGGTAGGCTCGAAGTCGGTAAACTGTGTGTCAGTGGGGTATGCATGTTAAACTGCCGCATGGTGTCTCAGTGAGCTAGCACTATAAAATTTGCCTGGACTGTACAAGCGCGCACGCACTCACGCACGCACTCACGCACACATACACACACACGTTCATGTCGTTACATAATCTTGAACGCGACCCCTTTCACCCCACCTCACCCCACCTCACCTCACCTCAAACAACCGTATATGAACTCACCTCCTGAGTCAACTTCTTCTTGGAATCGTTCAGCTCTCTGGCCTTCTGTCTGGCCTGGCTCTTCACAGTTTCATACCTCTCGTTGATGCTGAGGAGTTTATTGTGAATGTCCGTGGCATCCCCGTCCCCGCACAAGTCCATCAACTCCAGGCCAGTGGAGTTGAGGTCGTCAATGTAAGGCTTGTGGTCATCAATGATCTGCTGTGTACCCTTGAAACATAATTCCATAATTTGTATAACTTTTGTTTATTTGTTTGTTTGCTGTTTAACCACACACAGAAATATTCCAGCTGTATTAATGGTGGTCTCTAAAACATCGAGTCGAGACCAGACAATCCAGTGATTGACATCATGAGCATCGATCTACGCAATTTGGATACGCTGACATGCATCAAGCAAGCAAGCGGTCTGACCACCCGATCCCGTTAGTCGCCTCTTACAACAAGAGGCGCCTCTTAAGGCCAGCATGGGGTGCTGAATACCAATTCTAACCCAGATCTTTACCTGGCATTTGAATAACTAACACAAGGTCTTGGGTTTACGTAGTTTCAAAGCTCTACATCAATCATTCTTATTTAATGACTTAAGGATATTGAACATAGATCTAAAACAACTAAAAGTCAGAAAGGCTACCTTTAAGTTTTCATATTGCTTCCTGACTTGATCCAGACTTTCTCCCGGCTTGCCTTGCGCCTTTAGTTCCGCTTCCATTTCGTCCAGCCATGCCTGCACCTCGTTCTGGTTTTCACTGTAATGCGAGGCTAGAGGATGCGCGGCCTCTAACTGTTGCAGCCTATCAGCGCTCAGCTGACAAACAATATCAGCCTGAGTTTTGATACTGTCCAGTCGACTCTTGATTTCATCTGTCTGTTCGTTAGTTGTCTCCCGCAACATCCGGTTACATTTGTTGATGATGTCCTTGACAGCGTTACGCTTCTGCATCAAGTCATCGTTGAAAGCCTGCACGTGTGACAATAACAGGAGTGTTACTTATACGTACATGTGTCCACGTGATTTCGGTTATACAGAGTGAATGAGTGAGTGAGTCTGGTTTTACGCCGCTTTTAGCAATATTCCAGCAATATCACGGCGGGAGGACACCAGAAATGGGCTTCACACATTGTACCCATGTCGGGATTCGAACCCGGGTCTTCGGCGTGACGGGCGAACGCTTTAACCACTAGGCTACCCGACCGCCCCCGGTTATACAGAAGATCCAAGCTGACCATTAACTTGATGTGGAGATATAAACAAAGGCAGAACTAATTCTCCTTTAAGAACAATGACGTCTGTGATCAAGAACAACAAAAACATTCTTATATACCAGGATGCCAATATACCCCCATCCCAAATCATAGACAATTACTTCATACAGATTGTGATGATGTGTTCGCTTGTTTATTGTTTAACGCCGCACCAGATATATGACGGCGGTCTGTAAATAACCGAGTTTTGGACAAACAAAGTGATCGACATCATGAGCATCCAATTAGGATACGATGACATGCGTCAACCAAGTCAGCGAGTCTGACCACCGAATATGCAAAGGTTGCTGAAGACCAATTCTAACCCGGATATTCACGGGACGATTGTGATTGTACTTAAAATATTGTCCAAAATGACGTTTTCTCATCATATGGCAAGTAAGTGAATGTGAATAGTGAGTGAATAGACTTGAACGCCGCTCTTAGCACTATTTCAGGATAATATAAAAATAATATCTGTAACATAGAGATAATTCATAACCTACATTGTGGTCTCGCAACTGAACACTAAGCGTCTCAGGGTCAACGCTGATTGGTTCTGCTGTGTTAATCTCGTTCTCTGCTTTGTCCAGGTACTTCAACATCCCGTCTATCTCAGAGAGCGCCTGAAAGGGAGACAACTCATGTTACACATACCTGACGAAAATATAAAAGGAGTAACTACCTTACCAGTGATGAAATACACAATAATAATGATAATGTAATTTAGGCACGTGTATTCAGACTAGTAACTCGTAGCAAGGATGTGTGCTTGCAAAATATCATCATGCTGACATTCAAAGCAACGACTGAAAACAAGTTGGTTTGCACACTCACCAGTTTCCTTTCATCACCATAAACAAATAAATCATTGATCACACGTTTGGAGAAGGCGCTTCTTATAATCCCATTTATGTTAGAACGTAACATTTTTAGAAGTAGCACTGGACTTTCCGCGAACCCGCATCATTACTGTGACAAATCTACATTCATCATGAACAGCAACCACAAAGATGGAGTTTGATTATCGACCAACAGTCGTGCATTCGGAGCTTTAAATACAAATCAATTGCTATTCTTCAGCTTCATAATGGACCCTTCCATTCAGGATATTTCATTAATACTATTGATAGTCACGTTATGACTTGTCATCGATTAAAAGAACAGAGTGATTATTGATTAGAAATTATTTGAATATACATGACGCCTTGTCTAAGCATTCGTTGAACCTTAGCAAGCCGACACCCCTGAAACGTAATGGTTCGATCTGGGCAACACCTGTTGCCCGTAAGAGATTGTTACTGGGGAATAATAATCTTAGTCATCCGTCAATATGGGAATATAGGGATCGTGGGTCCGTGTGATTACTTTGTCTATCTTAGTCCAATAACTTTGTGAAAGAGAAACCACTCCAGCATCGATGTGATTTGTGTAGAGGATCAGAAGCTTCATGTTTAGGACCCTTGCTCTACATATAATCCCGTCACTTGTGCGCATGTGCATGTTCTTGTATCGGTGTCAAAAGAGACCAGTGGTCTTAAGGATGTCTTACATGTTTTGTTTGTTTGTTTGTTTGTCGTTTAATGCCGCACTCAGCAATAGTCCAGCTATATGACGGCGGTTTGTAAATAATCAGGTCTGGACCACACAATCCTGTGATTGACATCATGAGCATCGATCCACGCAAGTGAGATACGATCACAAGCATCAACCAAGTCAGCGAGCCTGACCACCCGATCCCGTTAGTCGCCTCTTACGACAAGCATAGTCGCCTTTGACGGCAAGCATGGGTTGCTAAGACCTATTCTACCACGGATCGTCACGGGTCTGTCAAACATGTAATAAATCGGTATTGTTTTTTTTGGTTACTTCAACATTTACCATGATTTCCCAATTTGGAGAATGCACCTTTTTTTCTAAAACAAAGATATGAATCAATTTTTTGTCCAAAGATTGAGCGAGTTAGTGAGTTGGTTGTAACGCTGCCTTGAGCAATATTCCACAGTAATATCACAACGTGTCATTTTAGTATGGGAGGAAAGCTTGAAGTGATGCAGTTCTCAGAAGTTTACCATTTTGATGAAACCCAAGAGCACGGGTAGAAACATAACCGAGGTGAACGGGGATTCGAACCCACAATCATAGGTTTCTGGCGTATCCAAGGGATGCAACTCTGCACACCGAATTGTGGGTAGCTCGTGCCCCTTTTGTACAAAGACAAATATAACTATGAACAGAACAAGGCCATTCATCTCCTACCTCCAGAGAGACTTGTTGCACCAGCAGCTCCGTGAGGTCATGCCACTTCGTCTCCACCGCGCCCAGGGTCTCCTTCATTGCGTACTCATCAGTGACCCTGTCGTCATCCATCAGGCGTCTACAGGCGTCTCTCAGCCCCTCCATCTCTTCCTCTCGCTCCTGCTTCTCCTTGTATAGGGCGTCTACTTTCGCCTTCATTGCCTTCTGGGTAGCACCTTTGGGCTTATTTTTCAGAGACATAATAGACTCATCCAGCCAATAGTCAATGTCAGACATCTTGTTCTCAAAGTCATTGATGCCACTTGACACATCTTCAAGCTCTTGGGTCCTCATGTCAGCCTTTCGTTCAAGGTCTTCAATTCTGTCCGTCAGGTCTGACAGTTTCGCATCGGCTCCAGAAACATCATGAGCTTCTTTTGACAAACGGTCAATCAGAGCCTTGTTGCTGCCAAGATCGGCGTTCAGCAGTCTCTGATCTTGCAGCTGCTGGGCCAACTTGTCCTTGTTCAGACTTATCGGTTGCCGAGAGTTAAGGAGCCTCTCAGCATCTTCAATCAAATCCACAACACCGTCCAGCCGACTCATCACATTCTGTTGCTGTGCCACAGCAGAGTCCAGTTGATGTTCCTTATCCTGGATACATTCTAGGAGGGCAGCATGGTGTTCCTTGTGGCCGTCCACCGTATCCTGCACATCCTTAGCCTCAGTTTTGAGACCAGCATCAGCCAGTCCTGCAGCCAGTCTCTCGCCAGCAGCTGACAGATCCTTCAGTTTCCTTTCCTGCCCAATAAGATCTGCCTTCATGGCCTTCAGACTTCCAAGATCCTTGGCATCTTTGGCAGGGTTCTTACCAAAATCTTCATCCGCGATCTCCCTCAGCTGCTCCTGCAGGGCAGGGTAGACAGCAGTGAGTCTATCGTTGAGGTCATCAAAGGATTTCTTGTTCTTCATAAGGGAAGCAAGCCTGTCCATATGCTTTGCGCAGTCCCGAGATATGTCCTTGTACTTAGCCTCAATTGACTCAATTTCGTCATCAAGGATTCCATTCTCGGCTTCTTCGTTAATGGTAGGGAGGATCTGCAGCCTCTTCCTATAGGCATCAACCTCGCGGTCGAAATCCTGGAAAAAAACAATAGATAAATACAGATTGTCAATGCTAGAGAATAACCATTCTAGATTTTCTGCCGAAACAGATTCCATTTGGCGTAAAGGCCACAGCTGTGGCATTATATGAATAGATCACTGAAATTTAGTCATAAACTGTTAAATATTAAACAAATTTGTAATTTTCATAAATGGTGTCCACACAATAGAAAACACGGGTCATTTTACAGTTGTAGGAAGTCCATTGTACGACGCGTTGGATTGTATAGTATTATCACCTCAGAAGTACCATATTCAACTACCCTACATTACAATGACGCAGCCAGTGGTTACTTCACGCTGTCGACTCAAGCGTTAGTTCATTACAGGTATGTTTATAGAGGCGGGTTGCCACCCCGGCACCAGAGCCCATGAATAATGAGAGGTGGAGTGTACAATACCCTGCCACAGGAAGCCCCTCTACACACCGGGGTCTTATATCAATGTGTGGAGAATTGAGTTCTACTTTAATATGGCTATTTACTTTCGGGTAAATAAGGTATCTGGGTCACGTCCACTGTTGTGTGTATCTGACTGACACAGATTCGTTTTGAATGAGAATGTTATTACAATTTTAGATGTGGGAAAGAAACCAAAAATGAAATCAAAGTGTGGTGGATTTTTAATTCCTGGATGTATAAACATATTGGGCAGATTCAGGATTTCCGAATATAATATCTGTAATCATTTCAATAACACACAGGAGACACCAGACATAGTGAATGAGTGTGGTTTTACGCTGCTGTCAGCAATATTCCAGCAATACAACGGCGAGGGACACCGGAAAAGGGCTTCACACATGGTACAAGGGAATCGAACCAGGTTCTTCGGCGTGACGAGCGAACGCTTTAACCACTAGGCTACCCGACCGCCCCACACCAGACTTAAGCACCACACATTTCAACCATCATATGACCACGACACTATAACGGCTTTGCAACATAACACTATAACGCATACATAACATGAAATTATAATACCTACACAATATGACACGAGAGTACTTATCCAACAAAACAAACCGAAAGGTTGTCACATCGATCCAAATAGTAAGTGAAACTAGAATAATTTGGAACGTGGTATTTTAAAATCAACTTCAAGTATAATAGCAAAGCGACCTGTTGTCTCACGCCAACCTATAGACTGGGAGAACTATGTGTCTGATATACAAAGCAGACTGTTGAATACGCCCCCCCCCCCCCCGTGAACATGTTAGAGTAGAGTAAATATTACATTCTTATCAGTATGTAGTTTAACTTTGATCCATAAGTGTTTGGTTGAATTGTATTGCCTGCTTTTGAAAAAAACCATATGATAATACTAACTACACCTGCTTCAGATATATCGTCACACGTGGTACTGTCAATGACGGAAATACTTATTTCCCAAAAATTTAATCAGAAGTTCGAGACACGTGAAGTAAGGCAAACTTGTAAACTATCGTATAAGCTTACTGAAATATGTCCAAAATTAATGAAGTCGTTATAAAGGTTAGGAAATATAAATACCTCGTCCTCCTCGTCAAAATCCGACATGTTGATGTTAAGGTAGGCACCCTGTTATTCCCCGGAGTGGGGTTAAGCCGAGTGTATCAACACCCCCTAGACAATACACACATAACACAGTCCAGGAACCTCCTTTGTGCTTACTGATGCATTCAAATGCATTTAGCCACTATAATGAGGCAATATGTCTCCCGTAGCGATAGTGACTGGGTGAGAAGTCATGCCTTATAGCGAGGGAGCTAAGTATCCTGAAACGGTGTCCGTAAATTATCTAACGGTTTGTTGCTGTCAATGGACGTTTTGCGAGTAAATCGTTTTTATGGCGCGGACCTGATAGAAGACAATGGATGCACGAACGCCGATTGGTCAAAACCGATTTATCATATTGAGTCAATGGCGAACTGACTTCAGATAGTTACAAATCTCTTTTTGATAATGGCTTGTTTGTTCTATACTGAGAGGTCGTGAAACACTTGAACACTGAAGATTTTACAACATCAAATTCGAATAGTGGCTACACACCTTTTCAACGTTCTATTGCTAGTTTGTTGTTTATCTTTTGTTTGTCATTTTTTTTAAATTATTTCTTAATTTCGTTTTCGTAATTAAAAGTCTGTGCCGTCTAAAACATTTAAACACGTTCTGGGGTAAGCTGATAAGGAAAACCTGCAGATACGGTAGGGCAAAAAAAGGTTTGCTTTTTCGCACCTGGTATCATCATTGTTTGATGGTGATTCATAAACAAATGCTTATCATATAGTCAGAATTATACAATGGACTCTGCTGTTATTTGTTATGAGTAGGGAAAGGTTTTGTACTTTTGTAAACAAAAGAGAAATATATGTTATTGACTTTTTTTCTCTCAACCTTCTACCGTTACAACACGAGTTTGTTATTTTACTATGAAGCTGAGCGTTACCTGGGCGTCATCCCTGAAGTTGTCCGACAGCTTGGCGATATCAGCAAGGTCCTCTTCCTTCTCTTTTACCTCCTCCACAAAGGCCTGCAAGAGTGATGACGTTGTGATGACGTAGCTAGTGATGATGAAAGCCACAACGACGGTGATTTGTTTGTTTGCTTTTGTATAACGCCGCACTCAGCAATATTCCAGCTATATGACGACAGTATGTAAGTAATCGAGTCTGGACCAGACAATCCAGTGATTGACATCATGAACATCGATCCACGCAATTGGGATCGATGACATGCATCAACGAAGTCAGCGAGCCTGACTCCCCGATCCCGTGAGTCGCATCTTACAACAATCATAGTCGCCTGTTACGGCAAGCATGGGTCAATGCAAATAGTGGCTGCATCCCTCCTGCATCCAACCTTGGCACAGGCGAGATGCACATTACGATATTAACCCGGATCTTCATAGGTCAACAACGGTGATGATGTTGACGAAACATAATGTAAATATTACTACTTTATACCACTACTTAGTAATTACCAAATAATATTAATACGATAAATACTAAATCTATCAATTGTATACTACTACTACTACTACTACTACTACTACTTCTACTACTACTACATAACAGCTAAACTTTATCCAGTTTACAAAGGCAAGTTTACCTTGAAAGCGTTGAATTGTGCCTCCACGTCGCCTTTGGAACTCTGAAGGTCTTGGGTGCGTTCGATCGCACCATCCATCCATTGATCCAGGTTTTCTAGCTTACCGTAGAACTGTTCCAACTCCTCGAACATACCATCCATGCGTTTTGTGCGGGTGGCGGCTTCATTCGACGCCTGAGGGAAGATGTTGAAATTATGAAGGATTTTCCCACCAATCAAAATTTACAACATATTTTCCTATATAAAAAATCAGAAACCTGACTATCATTCACCGATCTCACAATTTCGGTTTGAAATGATCGATACTTAAAACAGGTGTTATTGCTAATCAGACGGAATATTCGGGTACAGTTTTGTGTAATTGTGACTTCAACAGCGTTCTGATATCATTTGCAAACAGACTAACATCTATATATGACAACACGGACAGATAACCCTTCGGACACTAATTTGAACTATGCATGTGTGTATTACATTCAAATTCGGTTCGTTTTGTCAAAAAACATACTTACTTGAAGAACGTTTCTTGTTCATATGAAAGGCAAACAGCGAGGAAATGTAAGGAGAGTCATAAAGTACTTACAGCATCGAATCTGACTTTGAGGTCAGCGGTGTTGTAGCGGAGTTTCTTGATCTGCTGCTCTCCTTCATCTTTCTTGACACCTTTGTTGTTCTCAATGAGGTCCTCGGCCTGCTTGATGGCGGACCTTACTGCCGGCTCCCGCTCCTCAATGTCGCCCTTCACAACCTGGGGACGAGTGAGGGGGTGATTGAGTAAGGGATTTGTGAGTGAGTGAGTGAGTTGGGTTTAACGCCGCTTTTAACAGTATGACAGTTATATCACGGCGTGTCAGCTTAATGTGGGAGGAAAGCCCGAAGTGATGCAGGTCTCAGACGTGTACCACTTCGGTGAAACCCACGATCACGGGTATGGTGCTGACAAACCTAGAAACATAATCGGGGCGAACCGGAATTCGAACCCACAATCATAGGTTTCTGGCGTGCCCAAAGGAAGCAACTCTGCACAGCGAATTGCGGCACCTTAGACGACTGGGCCACCCGTGCCCCCGAGTAAGGGATGAATTGGGTTAATAGGGTTTTACGCCGCAATACTCAAGCCACATCGCAAGGACACCAAAATGACATTCATATATTGTACCTAATAAGGATTTGAACCCGTTCGAACGAGACAACACTTCAACCACTGGACTACCACGCTGCTAAGTTGGGTTAGTGAGTGAGTGAATATGGTTTTACGCCGCTTTTACAAATATTTCCAGCAATATCACGGCGGGGGACACCAGTAATGGGCTTCACACATTTTGCCCATGTGGGGAATCGAACCCAGGTCTTCAGCATGACGAGGGAACGCTTTAACCACTATGCTACCCGACCGCACCCTAAGTTGAGTTAGAGATGGGATGGGTGCGTACGTACTGACATCCCTATTACAGACGAGATGGTGTCTATTTCATTTGTATAGATTACAGGTGGTCAAGTTTTCAAAGCTGGAATAATTTCCATCCCTCATTCGTGTATAATTGTACTAATTTGCAACATTTGTGAGTCCATGATATCAATGATAGTAACGTGCATTAAATCGGGTTTATTATCCGTATTTACTGGACCACATGGGTTTAGTTGGTGGTATACCACAGGATAATTTTTGTGTGTTTGTTGTTGAACACTGCACTTATTCCACTCAGACGGCGGTCTGTTAAAAATCGAGTCTGGACCAGACATTCCAGTGATTGACATCATGAAAATCAATCCACGCAATTGGGATACGATGACAAAAATCAACAAAGTCAGCGGCCTGAGACCCGAGAGGATAGACAAGGCTGATATGAGAGTCAGTGAGTGAGTATGGTTTAACACCGATTTCAGCAATATTCCAGCAATATCACGGCGGGGACACCAGAAATGGGCTTCACGCATTGTACTGATACCTTGGTCTTGGTCTTCGGCGTGACAAGCGAACGCTTTTACCACTAGGCTACCCGACCGCCCCAGGCAGATATGAATTCATATCATCAGCACAAATGTGGATCTTTCTTGACGCCTATATTCTGGAGAAACACCTGACCCAGCCCAACATACAGGACATTGCTGCGTAGGGAGGCTAGGAACACTCAGTGAGTATCTTATAGGACATTAATCCGGGCGTAAGTCATCATAGCCCAGGACAGGAAACATTCAGATATAAAGTCAGGAGATATCCCATTTTAAGTGGAGAAGATAGGTCTATATTACTCGCATTGCAGCGTTAACTAGACACAGAAGGCCCGCCCGTGCAGTGACCTACTAAAGCTGAGCCAAGTGCCCTTAGGTTACGAGCTGGTAATTTATCATATTGACGTTTTATGCTTAATCATATTATGAAAAAGATTTCAGCTGCTAATTAGTCTCTTCAAACAGAATGCTGAGAATGCCTACCTTGGTGTCTGTAGACTGTTTCTTTAAAGTTTCAAGCCTCTCGCTTGGTTTGCCTTGACTTCCAATCGTCTTTTCCACGTCACTCAGCCAATCTGTATTTTCCTTCACATCAACCAAAGCTCGCACAATTTCTTCATCCGACACCAAAAATAGTTCCCCAGTGGAAGGATCGAGTTTGACCTTTGATCCCATAGTTAGGAATCCATGGGCAAGGCCATCTCTCAATGACATTCTAAGGTCATTGGGTGCCACAAAAGTTGTTGATCTGGGATTAACCTTACCGTTGTCGATGAGGTCTTTAAGAGTCGTAGACGTATCAATATACTTCTCTGGCTCAATGCTAGCGGTTATGAGGCCACTGGCTATGGCCTGCTCAATGGTCATCGCTTGACCGGAAGCACTGCTGATAACCTTACCAGACTGAGGATCGAACTTCCCTCTATCCATAAAAGACCCGAGGCTGGTAACCATGCCAGTTTCATTGTCTACAAAGTACACATAATTAGGGTTCCATACTCCCGCAGTTTGGGCAACATCTACAGGAATAGCTTCACGAGTATCCGCTTTCACAAACTTGCCTGATTTTGGATTTAGTGTTCCCGAATTTATGCTTTCCTGAAGTGAGAGTTTATCAAACGCAGCAAACAATGCAACGGCTGCCTCTGGTTCTATTTTGTCCCTCTTGACCGCCACCTGTAGTGGAATGTCCTCGCTGACTTTCATGTCTGCATAGGCCACCACTGGAATATTCAGAACACCGCAGGTTACAGCTTCTTCTATAGACAGCACCTCGTTGGTAGTTGGGATCCGGACTCCCTTAATCTTAGTGTCCATCACACCTCGAAGTTTTGAGATGGTTTCAGCATGTTCGGCCAGCTGCCCAGGGTCAATGTGGGCAAAGATCTGAGTAGCTTCGATAGCTTCACTCACAGATATCTCCTCCCCCGTTTCTCCCTTCACTATACAGCCCGTCTTGAGATTACACCTCCCAGCGACTATAGCTGACTGAAGACTCATCACCCGATGTGAGGGAACGTCATAGAAGAATGTCGTCTCCGGGTCTATGATTTTCTGAGACACAGCAGCCTGGAGAGAAAGGGTCAACCCTGTTATGGGGTCTGTCACTAGTCCTGTGTCGGGGTCGAACTTACCCCCGTCTATCAGCTCTCCTACACTGGCCTCCTGGTATGTCTTTAAGATTTCCTTTAGCACTGAGGGTTCTATGAGGCCTCTGGCAGTGGCTTCCTCTAATGGCATGATTTCACCGTCAAGAGTGTCATATTCTGCTTTAGCAAAATTGAGAATGCCCATTTCGAATGCTTCGTCTATTGACAAAGCTTTGTTGGTTTTGGGGTGTCTGATACCTTTAGCACTGGTATCAATCTTGTCTCTGATCTTGCTGTAGAGAAGTTCGTTAGGATCTATTTTAGCATTGGCAAGGTCCATTCCATCTGCGCTGTCAAGATCTGCAGCTTGAAACTTCTGTTTCTTTACCTGAAGCTGCTGGTATTTCAGAACATCACCATCGTCTTTGTCTCGAGAAGGATCAAACGGTCGTCCCTTAATGAAGCCTCGTTTGATAGCATCAGCTATGGACATTACCTCCCCAGTTGAAGGATTCCGGTATACCCCGTTTGCAAGGTCTATGACACCATCCTGTATTGCACGCTTAAGTGAGATTTCCTCTCCGGTGGTTGGGTCAATGATTCCAGAAATCTTATAGGAAACATCTGCAAGTTCCACAGACATGAACGCACCATTTTCCTGGGCTCCTTCGGCGAAGAGGGCTGGGTCTGCCATCAGATACCCTGCCTTGATGGCATCAAGAATGGTCATCTCCTCCCCTGTAACGGGATTCTTGAACTTGCCAGTTCTTGGGTCAAGAATTCCAGCAGCAATGGCCTCCTTAACACTGATCCATTCCCCGGTACGAGGATCTATTATACCGGATATGTCAAATGTTTTTGTGTCAATAGAATTCTGCAGACCAGAAAATCCATTCTCGGCAATGTCTCCGTTAACGAAATGATCCCTGTATTCTACAATGATGTAGCCAAGCTGGATGGCTTCTGGTATGGATATTGAATAGTCCGTGTCTGGGTTGTTGTAGGTCCCCTGTTGTTGGTTGAGAACGCCTTTAGACAGAGCCTGGTACACGCTCAGGGTCTGCTTGTTGCGAGGATCTATAACTCCCGTGATCACAAATGTTTTCCTCTCCTCGGAGTACTCCGTAGTTTCGGAGAACTCATCGTCTTGTGGTTTGCTTGATCGCTGTTCCTTAAGCCCGCGCCTCTTCCTAGGTGGCGCCACTGGCTTCTTGGACCGGTGTCGCTCGTGGATGTAGATCTCAGATCGGACAGTGGTCAGTCTGCTTTGCTTTGTCACATTGTCAATATCAATCACGGGCAGCGCTCTGCAAAAGGAACAACAAACAGATCTGGTTACAAACATAGAATCAGGGTGTCATCTTATTTATTTAAAGTATAATGTATAAAGTATAATACGAGATCAACAAGAACGCTTCTTAATTGCCAAGGCATCCCATAACAGTGCCATCACTGATGTTCAATGACTAGTTCATATAATTCTCATCACTATCACCCTTTACGCCCAATGCAATCTGTTTTGGAAGATAACCGAGACTGGCATTGGCGTTGTATGTTTAGAACAGCCAAATGCATGACGTGAATTTTCTCTTACAAAAACAATGTTCCCTGACATTTTAAGAATCATAATTGACAATATTTAGATATATATGCATTATATTTCAGTACAATTTAACATAATTAATAATTAAGTATTCATTTACCGTTCAAAGTAGGCCTTGGAGGTGAAGGTCGGTGGGTTCTCCAGGTCTCTGACCACAAGGTTCTCCTCTTCCCGACGTGACCACACATCTCTCTTGAACGTCTTCGTGTAGGTGACCAACTCCTGCAAGGGGACACAACTCGTGTTGGCTTGTGCTCACATGGGACTAAATATAGCGTAACTTTGTGTTTATCATTTCCGTGATGTGTTCAACACCAGGTGCTTACATATTTATCACTTCTTTGATTTAAAATCATTTACATACACTTCTCTCAATGAATTTGCAATTATTGTCAGATTATTTTAATTTTATCATTAGTCAACTAAATTTTTATTAAGTAACGTCAGTTTACATACACGTCCCTCAATGAACACACATCTTAACTTGACTGCAATGAATGTTTGGTAGATAGTCTAATGCAGACA